>NC_081405.1:398484959-398519959 GCF_030272615.1 Cryptomeria japonica
AAAAGTGGAACCCCTTGATTGAATTTCAATGAGGTATATATAGGTGAGATTAGTAACCATCTAAGGTAACTACCTTAACCACCTTTATAACTACCTAGAATAACTAACTCGGTTTAAGTGTAACAACTTGAAATAACTAACTCATTTTAGAATAGTAGTTACTTAAAGTAACTACCCGAGTTGAGCACTTAGAATAACTACCTCATAAGAAAGAGTTAGGATAAACCTAACTTTATAATAAAAGAGATGAAGATAAGACTCGAATATGAAAACTCGATCATGAAACTTGCTTACAAAGAAAATCCAAAAACATGATTCGAGTTACACATGGACAACAAAAATGAGAACTATACAATATGCATCACTGCATTTATTATGTCTGCGAAGGGTGTCATTGATGAAGTTGCTGATTCCACCGACTGGATTATTTGTCCTTGAACATTTTGAAAAGTTTGATGGTCAGAGTAACATACTTCCCTTTAGGAATTAGGATGTTAACTATCCTCATCTTCCAGGTCTTCAAGTTCTTGTAGATGTTGCTCAACTCTAACATCATACTTGGTATTTGAGAAATAGATATCTTCAAGGAAGTATAGGTATCAATCAATTTGACCATTGTATTTTCATTGAAGATTTCTCTGTTAAAGAGTTGTTGATCAACTATGATTTGAAAATTTTTTTGTAACACTTGTAAGTCTTCCATTAATGATGTACTTGGGAGGATGGCGGTGAGCTGATTTTGAAGTTTTGCACACACTTGATCACAAGCAAGTATAATCTTTTCTTTCTCTATTGAAACTTGCTTGATTCTTACCAGCTTCTAAACTATACTTTCTATCTAGATCTCTAAGTAATTCTCCTCTGTATTAGGTAGGATTTTGTCTCCTACAAGGGTGTTGCCATTGATCTCCATCATCTTCTTGAAATCATTCATGATCTCTTTCCAAGATGCTTCTTCTTTTCTAACACTTTTGAGGTAATTTTCAATGGTTTATTTCTTGATTAAGGCCTCATCATGAGCAACTTTTGTCTTAACAAAGAAATCGGATGCAATGATTTTGACTTTCTCCACCCAACTTTCAGTCACTTTCCCATAAACTTGATATTTTTGGAGACTATCAATAACACTTTTTTCAACTTCTCCTTCTGGGCCCAAGACAACTGGTTGGTGAGCAACATTGAGTGGCATGGTAGATGTAATGCCCCACCAGGAACCCCAAAGGAAAACCCACAAACAAGGGTGAAACAATTTTTTTTTTTTAAAGTATAAACATAATAAGTGCATAACAAACAACATGCATGAAAACACAAGCGGAAGACTTACACCAAAATTCCTTAAGGGTTACCAATGAAGAATTAACTTCATAACATAAATTCCACAATTATTACTAATCCACATAATCCATCATTAACTCAATGATCACAAGAAGCCATATGCAAATAACAGATTACACCATTGAAAGAATGAAAGGATACAATATAATTTCTCCTCAATAAGCATGTACACATGAGATAAAGGAAACTGATAAATAACATCCCAATCTTAGGATTACATTGTTCTTCCAATACATGGATTCTCAATAAACATATAAAGATACAACTTATCCAATACCAAGGTTACAAAATATCATGATACAATGACCACAAGGGTCTCCAAGGAATAATAATCTCCAACATGAGATTATGCATGAGCCACGAACCACAAAAGCACCTGCGAAGCCAATCCTCACATGAAGATACGAACAAGAACATCCGATGGGAAGTGACACTACCACTCGACCATGTAATTCCCAAAATGGAATCACCCCACCGTGCTAGGAGATAGCTGAGGACCCTCAAGCAAGCAAAAGCATGACATGGTCGATAAAACAATACGACTCCATGATAGCACAAAGAGACTCCACAATAATGTTGGTGACTCAACATCATAATTACACAAATGACTCGATATCACAAAACACAAGTGAACTGACATCACACACACAAGTGAGCGTAAAGAGAGAGTGTCATTGCATAGCCTGATGGTTACCTCGGTAGGCCCTCTTAGGTCCCGACTCTCTATCCTGGTAACCTCTTCCGAACCTCTGGCTCCAACTAAGTCTCATGCAGACCCTTCCAACCTTTCGTGAAGACAAGGTGGTCGATTTTCCATTCTAGGCCTTCTCACTACATTATGAGCCTCAATACAAGCACTCACCTATGCGCAAGGTACAATATCTTTATTAATGTTATGAACTACCTACCTAATCAATTAATTAGATTAGCCTTTATTATCTGACTTTTGTAGGGTTGTAATGCCTACCACTTTGGGTGCAACCCTTGCCCCAAAGCCACTCTCTCAAAGGACACTAAATAGACAAGGTCACTCCCCGAGGACCCTATGGCGAAGCAGACAACCATTACACCACTTTCAAAAACAAGTGGTCAAACAAGGACATACTGACTCTTGGCTAACCATAAGGCAAAGAAACTACATGGTTACGATAATGAAGCCAACATATATCACCTGGTCAAAGGTACCAAATACGCCACCATAGGATGACTGAACCATAGACCAGAAACAACACAATATACACTTGCAAGGACAACTAATTCACTAAGTCCGCACTCAGACAATCTTTGAGAAAATCAGCATCATAAGCACTTGCAACATCATTGATTGAAAATTAAATAAAACACTCTTTTACCATTCACATCTATTCAATTTCCAAATCAATATTCCATCAAGGATAAAATTCATGTCAAATACTCAACCAAATAAAAACATGAATCCCCAACAGGCATATAATTCATTTCCAGAATATATCCAAATTAACCAAATTGAATTCCTAATTCATGCCTTGGTTTCCATAGATGAATTTATTAAACTATGTAATAAAAATCACATGGAAAATCACCATTTTCATTTAACACTAAATCAACTTTAAAATATATTTCATTTTATAAAAATTAACTTTATTGCACTAATCGGTTTGTACCAGTAAGGGTACATGATTACGCGGGGGTCGAGATTAACCCACAATAGTGCCGTTGTCGTAGCTACAGGCACTACCTACCGGTAGTACTGCTGCCGACCGGTAGCAGATGCTACTGTCCGGTAGCATTGCTACCAACCGGTAGCAATCCTATCAACCGGTAGTACTACTACCGAACAGTAACAGTCCCACCGACCGGTAGTACTGCTACCGCGTAGTAGTACAGTCGACCGGTAGTATTGCTACCGCGTAGTAGTACAGCTGATCGGTAGTACTGCTACCTGCCACGGGGTAAGGTAAATAAAAATTCTTTCTCCTTAAGCATTTAAAAACCAATAAGCCACAAAATCGTTTAACACAAGAAATGATTCATTTCCTAGTTATTTCACGGGCACACACACAGAGTGCCGAATCCAAAATCCCAAGGGATATTTACCAACAAGGTAAATGGTGAAATAAACACATTGGAAGTATTAGCTAACCAATTCTTGGCAAGTTAGATACTAGGGTGCACACAACAAACCCAACTAATTCATTCTTTTCCAAAAAGAAGAGGTAAGACAAGAAATTGATTTTCAAGAACAAAACACACAACAGATAGAGAAATGAACCATTTCTTTCCTATAAGCAAACATATGATTTGAGATTCACAAAACCAACAACCACAAACATTATTTCTTCCATTTCTATCATTCCACATGAAACCACAAGGAATTTTGCATATTTTCAACACACAAGAAGTAACTGAAAGATTCAAATTTAAATTGAAAACAAGAAGAGTTTATCCAAACTTGAAACCAACTAGCAACCAAAATGAAGGAAGAATCCCAATCCCTACAAACCAATTCGAATTCCAGCTCCTCCTTCCAGAATGATTTACCAATTTTCTCTCCAAAATTCTGCCTCCTCTTCCTGTGAATTTCCCAGGCATATATGGAAAAATAATTTTTTTAACCTAAACTTTCTAGGTTGAAAGTTATTCCATCCAATCAGATTTAAATATTTTAAAAAGTAAAAAAGTAATCAGATTTACCTTTTTCCAAAAACAATTCTTTTCCAACAATTAAAATGAAAAAGTTAAATGGGAAGGTAAAAAGAAAAGATTTTTATTTTATTTCTATTTCCAAAAATACTTTCTTTCAACATAAGCATAAATCATTTAAATGGCTAGGCAATTATTTATTTCCTTCCACAAAATATATTAATGCAACTTTACACAATGAAATAAGCCATTTAACCATTTAATCTAGCAAATCATTAATTAAATTAAATCAATAATCACAGAGCATAATAATTAACCAATTAAGCCCACATGAGATAGCATCATCCATTTAATTAAATAACCACTTAAATAACAGAATCACGCAAAACAAGGATGATTAAATGACGACTCACAAATGACCAAACCAAAGCACTATGATTCGCATACTAGCCAGACGGAAAAGACAACTGACTGACAAGACTCACACAAGTGTAACTGTGGGTCAAGTTAGGGTACAACAACTATCTCCTCCACTCCCATCGGACATATAAGGCATGCTTAGACCTATGAAACCAGGTGGAGTTGATACCTCGTACCTACCCGGTACTAGTACCTGCAATGTCCTACACCAAAAGAATCCATACATGCATATAGACAAATATTCATATATATATATATATATAGACACGACACACACACACTGATGAAGGAGAATCGTGACGTTCCCTGTCTCACCAGAGTGAGTGAAGTAAAATCACCGCCTCGCATCCCAATACACTTGCAAACACACAACATATAAATAACGCATCACAATATAAGGTAAAAGTGTCAGTCCATGATAATGATCTATAAAATAACATTAAACATAAGCACTGAGATACTACATAAAAGCATACACCATACATCTAGATAAAGCATGAAATAGCATCGCATATAATCTGAATCAATATACAATAATGTTCCACTGAACAGTCATTGAAGTCAATCAAAATATACAAAAAGAGGTTGATCGAGGAGGGGTACTACATCCGCCCCCCCAAGCCTAGACTTACTCCTGGAAGCCTAAAACAGATAGGGATAAAGCTCTCTCATCTTCACTGCATCTTTCCAAGTCACTGAGGTCTCATCACTTGGATCCAATAGGACCCTTACCTGCTCGATGGTACGACCCCTAAGGGTCAAATCCTGATGCTGAAGAATGTGCACGGGCTCCATGGAAAGTTGCCCATCCTCGACCTGCAAAGTGTTCCAATCAAGAACATGGGTCACATCAAGATGATAAGGTCGAAGAAGAGAAACACGAAAGACATCGTGGATGCGGGATAGAATCGGTGGCAAGGCAAGACGGTAGGTAATAGGTCCTATCCTCTCAAGGATCTCAAAAGGGCCTACAAAATGAGGCGTCAGCTTAGAACCCTTTCCATAACGGATCAGATTCCTCCGCGGACGCACTCTGAAAAACACACGGTCACCAATAGAAAACTAACGATAGACTCTATGGGCATCAGAATACTTCTTCTACCTATCCTGAGTAGCAACCAAATGCCCACGAATTTGCTCAACCTACTGCTCCGTCTCACGAAGCAAATCTGGGCCTCAACACACCCTATCCTCCAATTGATCCCAACTCAAAGGAGTACGACAAGGATGACCATACAAAGCCTATGAGGGAGACATGCCTATAGAGCTGTAATATTCGTTGTTATAAGAAAACTCCACAATGCAAAGATATTCCTCCCAACGCGACTGCTGGTCCATAACATACATGTGAAGCATGTCCTCCAAAACCTAATTCACACGCTCGGTCTGACTGTCGGTCTTTGGGTGATAAGCTAAACTAAAGTTCAATTGGGTTCCCAAAGCATGCTTAAGTAAGGTCCACAAGGCTGAAGTAAAGACAAGGTCTCTATCAGAAATGATCCACCTTGGAATCCCATGCAACCTCACCACATCTTCCAAGAAGAATCGTGCCACAACTGTTGCCGTATAAGAAGATCGAATAGGCACAAAATGAGCAACTTTGGTCAATCTATCAACAATGACCATGATGGCATCATGACGACGTGAGGAAATAGGCAACCCTACAATGAAATCCATAGAAATGATATCCCATTTCCAATCTGGTATCAAATTAGGCTGTAAAAGCCCTGCAAGGTGCTGATGCTCCACCTTCGCCCGCTGACATTCTAAGCACTTCGACACAGAATCAACAATGTCACATTTCATACCAACCCGATGATCTATCTGTCTAAGATTTGCGTGCATCTTCTTGACACTAGGGTGTGCCGAATAAGGCACATGATGGGCCTCAGTCATGATCAAAACACGAAGACCCTCCAAAGGAGGTACATAGATCCATCCAAGATGTCAAAGAAGATCATTTGACTCAAGAGTATATCCAGAATATCTACCCTCCAATGGTCTTCCAGACTCCGCCATGACTCTAACATCTTGATACCAGGTGTCCTGAGGAAGAAATCCAAGAATTCTCTCACTCAAGTCCATACCAAGGGACAATGCTACAACCTCATGCTGCCTACAGCTCAAAGAATCTACCACTACATTCTCTTTTCCCTGAATATAACAAACCTTAAAATCATACTTGCAGAGGAATTCCATCCATCTTCGCTGTCGAGCATTCAAGTTCGGCTGCGTGAAAATATACTGCAAACTGCGGTGATCACTATACAGCTCAAACTGACGCCCCAACAAGAAATATATCCATCTAACCAACACATGCATTACAACAACCAACTCCAAATCATGAACTGGATAGTTCAACTCGTAATCCTTGAGTTTGCGAGACTCATAGGCAACTAAATGCCCATCCTGCATAAGCACCGCACCTATACCTTCCAAAGAGACATCTGTGCATACCATGAAATATTTGGATGGGTCAGGGACTACTAAAATCGGAGCACTAACAAGGAGTTCCTTCAAGGTATGAAAAGACAATTTTCACTACTCTGAACAAACAAACTTCTTCCCTTTCCTCTGAAGAGAAGTAATCGGGTGGCCTATCCGAGAAAATTTCTGCACAAAGCGATGGTAATATCCAGCCAAACCCATGAAACTTTGAACCTCAGAAACATTGGTCGGTGCTGGCCAATCAACAATGGCTTGGATCTTAGAAGGATCCATGGATACACCTTCTCCCAAAACTATATGACCAAGATAGCTCACCTCTGACTGGAAGAAATCACACTTCACCAAATTTGCAAAAAGCTCATTCTCCATCAAGCACTGTAGTACCTGACGGAAGTGACCCTCATGCTCTTCCATAGATCTAGAATAAATAAATGTCATCCAAGAACACAAGGACAAAGTGGTCAAGGTAGGTGCAAAAAACCCCATTCATAAGACTCATGAATATTGAAGGCGCGTTCGTCAACCCAAATGGCACCACTGTGAACTCATAGTGACCATAACGAGTACGAAACGTCATCCTATGGATGTCTGCATCATGAATGCGCAACTGATGATACCCAGATTTCAAATCTATCTTAGAGAACACCTTGGCTTCCTTTACCTGATCAAAAAGATCATCTATCTGAGGCAATGGATATTGATTCTGGATGGTTACCTTATTCAACTATCGATAATCAATGCATAACCGAAGAGAACCATCCTTCTACTTAACGAAGATAAATGGCACACCCCAAGGAGAAACACTAAGATGAATGAACCCCTTGGCCAACAACTCCTCAACATGCAACTTCAACTCACTCAACTCCTGAGTAGTCATCCGATATGGTGCTCTCAAAATAGGTTCCACACCAGGAACCAAGTCAATGCAAAAATCTATGTCTCACTTTGGAGGCATACTGGGAATTTCCAAAGGAAACACATCAGCATTCTCTCGAATAATAGGGTGATCATCAAGAGTGATTTCTTGACTCTCTTCCTCATCCACATCCTCAAGAGAAACTGAAAAAAGTTGACACCCTTGATGCATGCACCGCCTAAGTTGCATAGCAGAAATCATATGTAAGGATATCGATAGTTGAACTCCAACGATCCCCACTCTCCTGCCATGGTCATCTAAACACTCTACTATCTTCAGACAATAGTCTACATGAGCGCTGTGAGATGATAACCAATTCATCCCCAACATAACTCCATAGGACCCCAAAGGAATGACTTGAAGGTCAATTGAAGTGACAAAGGGTCCTAGGTCCAACTCACAATTGGGAATGTAGGCATCTACAAACACTCGCACATCAGTAGCCAACTCTACTTGCCACTTATCCACTTGCTTAGCAGACATGAGCCCACACTGCTCCACAATGGATGAAGAAATAAAAGAATTTGAAGCACTGGAATAAAAAAGTACATAGATAGGGATACCATACAATACACCTGTGGTCTCAATCATGATATGCTAATGCTCAGCCTGACAGTCATCCACCGCTATAAAAAATCTATGGGATCTACCTGCATTCCCCACTGTCACCTCTGATGCGGCTAGCCTCTGGCTGCTTGTCTGGTGAGGACCCTGAGGGCACTGAGCAGCCTTGTGGCCAAACTACCCATAGGTGAAGCAAACTCCACTACCAGGTCCTCTACTTCTAGACGACCCACTGGACTACTGAAAGCTCTCTCCACTAGGGGCCTGAGATGCTCCCTAAGAAGAGTGCCCTAGAAAGGTCTGCCTACCCTTCTTCCAAAACCCATCCTTCCGAACCTAAGAGTTGCCACCCTATTGGCCCTGAGACTGCTTCAGTCTCGGTGGCTACTGCTGCTACTACTGACCACCCTTAGTGGGTGCTTGAGGACCTCTAAAAAGTGCAGCAGTGTGGGTATGATTCCCTCTCCCTCTAGACCCACTAAAAGGATCACTCCCAATCTGAACTCCAAACTGGCCGCCATGAGTACGACTAAGGTTCTGCTCCACCAGCATGGCTTTTGCCATGACTACCTCTACTAAAGCAGGCTCAAAAAATCTCACTCCTCCACTGATGCGGTCGTTAAGACCCCTCAAGAAGTGTTGAACAAGCATAGCCTCATCATTGCAGATCCTGACATACTATTTGAGATCATAAAACCTATGCTCAAATTGATCCAGCGACAACCCAAACTAGCGTAGAGCATATAACTCATCTGCTCACAACTGCCAATCATGCCCTGAATCTCTCCAAGAAGATCTCCCAAGATCCAGTGTTAATGTTCACATCGATCCTCTCCTCCTCTAACCTCCACCAGATAGATGCGAAGCTCTCAAGATGCATGATCGTGCATCTCGCCTTGGTGTTGCTACCATATGGATACATGGCAAAACACTGATCTAAATGGATAAGCCAAGTCTCTACCTCGAGACTGATACCTTTACCATCAAAGAAAGGAGGGTTGGACCTCATCAGGTCCCTCATGTGCCCCATATCTGGATCCTGGTCCACTGGGACCTCTCTCCTTTTAGGAGATCTCTCTCTCTCTCTCTGGAACCTGCTAAAGCGACTCCTCTACCTGACCATGGATGGGTTGATCCGCCTCAGGTCTGGGGCCTAGTCTAGCTAGCATCTCCTGAAACATCTGTTATAGCTCTTCCCTTTCGGGAACCTGCTCTCTTGAAAGTAGTCCCTCTTGATGAACCGATTGATCTCTATCCACACATGCATGAGTGGGTGGTGATGAAGGACTAGGGCAGTCAGTACCTTGACCCCATCCTCCTCCTCTGCCTCTAGTGCAGCCACCAACATGACCACCTCCCTTGGCTTTTCTATCCATGACCTAACAATACACAAGAGAGAAAAGTACATATCATAGGCAAGGAAAGGAACAAGGAAGTCACACCACAAGACCTACAAGGCGAATAGGCTCACTAGAAACCTAGAGTACCCAGTGTTGAAACATGGGCTCTAATACCAAATGTAATGCCCTGCCAGGAACCCTGAAGGAAAACCCACAAACAAGGGTGAAACGATTTTTTTTTTAAAGTATAAACATAATAAGTGCATAACACACAACATGCATGAAAACACAAGCAAAAGACTTACACTAGAATTCCTTAAGGGTTACCAACGAAGAATTAACTTCATAACATAAATTCCACAATTACCACTAATCCACATAATCCATCATTAACTCAATGATCACAAGAAGCCATATTCAAATAACAGATTACACCATTGAAAGAATGAAAGGATACAATATAATTTCTCCTCAATAAGCATGTACACATGACATAAAGGAAACTCATAAATAACATCCCAATCTTAGGATTACATTATTCTTCCAATACATGGCTTCTCAATAAACATATAAAGATACAACTTATCCAATACCAAGGTTACAAAAGATGATGATACAATAAACACAAGGGTCTCCAAGGAATAATAATCTCCAACATGAGATTATTAATGAGCCATGAACCACAAAAGCACCTGCGAAGCCAATCCTCACATGAAGATATGAACAAGAACATCCGATGGGAAGTGGCACTACCACCCGACCATGTAATTCCCAAAATGGAATCACCCCACCGTGCTAGGAGATAGCCGAGGACCCTCAACCAAGAAAAATAAAAACATGGTCGATAAAACAATACGACTCCATGACAACACAAAGAGACTCCACAATAATCCAGTTGACTCAACATCACAAGGTGGTCGGTTTACCATTCCAGGCCTTCTCACTACATTATGAGCCTCATTACAAGCACTCACCTATGCGCGAGGTACAATCTCTTTATTAATGTTATGAACTACCCACCTAATCAATGAATTAGATTATCACTTATTATGTTACTTTCACAAGGTCGTAATGCCTACCACTTTGGGCGCAACCCTTGCCCAAAAGCCACTCTCTCAAAGGACACTAAACAGACAAGGTCACTCCCCGAGGACCCTATGGTGAAGTAGACAACCATTACACCACTTTCAGAAACAAGTGGTCAAACAAGGACATATTGACTCTTGGCTAACCATAAGGCAAAGACACTACATGGTTACGACAATGAAGCCAACATATATCACTTGGTCAAAGGTACCAAATATAACACCACAAGATGACTGAACCATAGACCAGAAATAACACAATATACTCTTGCAAGGACAGCTAATTCACTAAGTCCGCACTCAGACAATCTTTAAGAAAATCAGCATTATAAGCACTTGCAACATCATTGATTGAAAATTAAATAAAACACTCTTTTACCATTCACATCTATTCAATTTCCAAATCAATATTCAATCAAGGATAAAATTCACGTCAAATACTCAACTGAATAAAAACATGAATCCCCAACAGGCATATAATTCATTTCCAAAATATATCCAAATTAACCAAATTGAATTCCTAATTCATGCCTTGGTTTCCATAGATGAATTTATTAAACTACGTAATAAAAATCGCATGGAAAATCACCATTTTCATTTAACACTAAATCCACTTTAAAATATATTTCATTTTATAAAAATTAACTTTATTGTACTAACCGGTTTGTACTGGTAAGGGTACATGGTTATGCGGGGGTCGAGATTAACCCACAACGGTGCCACTGTCGGGGCCGCAGGCACTACCTATCGAGTACTGCTGTTGACCAGTAGCAAGCCTACCGATCGGTAGTGCTGCTGTCGACCGGTAGTAGATGCTACCATCCAGTAGCACTACTACCAACTGGTAGCAATCCTACCGATTGGTAGTACTGCTACCAAACAGTAACAGTCCCACCAACCGGTAGTACTGCTATCTGCGGCCAGTAGACACTACTGACCCGCATGGTGGGACTAGCCGGCCACGGGGTAAGGTAAAGTCCAAAATAATAAAAATTCTTACTCCTTAAGCATTTAAAACCCAATAAGCCACAAAATCATTTAACACAAGAAACGATTCATTTCCTGGTTATTTCACGGGCACACACACAGAGTGCCAAGTCCAAAATCCCAAGGGATATTTACCAGCAAGGTAAATGGTGAAATAAACACACTGGAAGTATTAGCTAGCCAATTCTTGACAAGTTAGATACTAGGGTGCACACAACAAACCCAACTAATTCATTCTTTTCCAAAAAGAAGAGGTAAGACAAGAAATTGATTTTCAAGAACAAAACACACAACAGATAGAGAAATGAGCCATTTCTTTCCTATAAGAAAATATATGATTTGAGATTCACAAAACCAACAACCACAGACATTCTTTCTTCCATTTCTATCATTCCACATGAAACCACAAGGAATTTTGCATATTTTCAACACACGGGAAGCAACTGAAAGATTCAAATTTAAATTGAAAATAAGAAGAGATTATCCAACCTTGAAGCAAAATAGCAACCAAAATGATGGAGCAATCCCAATCCCTGCAAACCAATTCGAATTCCAGCTCCTCCTTCTAGAATGATTTACCAATTTTCTCTCCAAAATCCTGCCTCCTCTTCTCGTGAATTTCCCAGGCATATATGGAAAAATAATTTTTTTAACCTAAAATTTCTAGGTTGAAAGTTATACCATCCAATCAGATTTAAATATTTAAAAAGTTAAAAAGCAATCAGATTTACCTTTTTCCAAAAATAATTCTTTTCCAACAATTAAAGTAAAAAAGTTAAATGGGAAGGTAAACAGAAAAGATTTTTATTTTAGTTCTATTTCCAAAAATACTTTCTTTCAACATAAGAATAAATCATTTAAATGGCTAGGCAATTATTTATTTCCTTCCACAAAATATATTAATGCAACTTTACACAATGAAATAAGCCATTTAACCATTTATTCTAGCAAATCATTAATTAAATTAAATCAATAACCACAGAGCATAATAATTAACCAATTACACCCACATGAGATAGCATCATCCATTTAATTAAATAACCACTTAAATAATGAAAGCACACAAAACAAAGGCTGATCAAATGACGACTCACAAATGACCAAACCAAAGCACTATGACTCGCATACTAGCCAGACGGGAAAGACAACCGACTGACAACACTCACACGAGTGTAGCTGCGGGTCAAGTTAGGGTACAACAACTATCTCGTCCACTCCCATTGGACATATAAGGCTTGCTCAGACCTATGAAACCAGGTGGAGTCGATACCCTGTACCTACCCAGTACTAGTACCTGCAATGTCCTGCACCAAAAGAATCCATACGTGCATACAGACAAATATATATATATACAGACATGACACACACACCGATGAAGGAGAATTGTGACGTTCCCTGTCTCACCAGAGTGAGTGAAGGAAAATCATCCCCTCGCATCCCAATACACTTGTAAACACACAATATATAAATAACGCATCACAATATAAGGTAGAAGTGTCAGTCCATGATAATGATCCATAAAATAACATTAAACATAAGCACTGAGATACTGCATAAAAGCATACACCATACATCTAGATAAAGCATGAAATAGAATCGCATATAATCTGAATCAATATACAATAATGTTCCACTGAACAGTCACTGAAGTCAATCAAAACATACAAAAAAAGGCTGATCGAGGAGGGGTACTACAATAGAAGTATCAACTATGGACTTAAAATAGGAGGACAAATTCGGCACTTGTTTTTTCAGTTGATCCTTTGACTGGTTTTCTTTCTCAATTCTCTCCACTAGTCTTGCAGCTACCACATTGAAATTTTGTATGTTAGCTTCATGAGTAGATGAACCCATATCAATTTTTGTCATAACAAAATCTGCAGGGGTGACTTCATTTACATCTTTTTTAGAGATGGGTCGAGTTATCTCTAGGCACATATTTCCTGAATTCAAATCAATCTTTATTCTTGAAGTCACTTTGATTTTCTTTGGCTTCTCAGGTCTCCAGAAAACATCAGATATTGTGTTGAATTCAGGAACCATTAACTCCTCCAATTTTCTCTTTTTCAATAGGCTTTGTTCAAACCATCGGAGGGAAAGACTTACTGAGGGCTCTTGTACATTACTTTGTTGAAGACTTTTTTGCTCAAGTACTAGTGAAGTTGCTTCCTTTCTAACTTCTATTTGATCAACTAGATTTCTTTGGAAAAAAGGCTCCATAATTGAAGTAGGGTGTTGTACTTTATGATGAGGAGATTCAGTGAGGATTGAAGGTGACATAGCTGGTATACCTTCATCAAGCCTTGGATCATCCAAAACTTCCACTAGGTCTTCATCTTTCTATTCTGAATTAGAATTTTCTTCTACGTCTTTTGATCTTGATTTCTTCTTCTTTTGTCTAGGCTCATCTCCGCATGTGTTTTGGAGATTATTTCTTCTTGGAGGATCTTCATCTCCACTGCTTCCTTGAGATATCTGGTGAGAAAGAGTATCCACAGCTCGTGTATGAGAAGGAACTAATGAAGTGGAATTGTTTTGATGGCTACTTCTCCTTGGTGTATCCTTTTCTACTTGTTGGTTTTGTAGCAGTAATTTGTGCTATCCTGCTTCTAACCCAAGCTTCTGACTTCTTGATCACAAAATTGGTTCTTCTCTGACATCTCTAACCTCTAGATCTGCCCAATTAATAGCAGGAAGAGGTTGAGCCTAGATCTTCTCAAAATAATAGGGATCAATCAAATCTGATTGATCATCTTCAATACCTTCAATGATCTATTCCATCTTGAAATCACATATTTGTTTCAAGGTGAATCTTGTCCAATCTCTTTTCCTAACTTCGAATTCATCCTTGTAATCTTCTGAGAAGTCTTCAATATTTGGGAAATCGAGGTACCCAAGACTAAGTCTCAGATTATTCTTGATATATCCTTTACTATCAAAGGGGAATTTACTCTGGTAGGTGTACAAATTGATTTTGGCTAGAGCCCTTTCCACATCTTCTACTTTTGAGCTGGACTCGCATTTATAATGACCAAGGCAAATAGGGAAGGCAACTCCTTTGTTCTTCCTATCTTTGCATTTCTTCTGGATTGACACCGGTTGTTTACAAATCTCGATCAAGAAGAGCTTATCATCCACATACCTTGCCAACCTATAAGAATAGCCATCGAATCCTCCTACTCGAAGGTAGGTGAATTTTGGAAATTGAATGAAGTAACTTCCATACTTCTTTATCAATGTTGATACTTCTTTCGATATTTTGATAGTTGTATTTCATTGAAGAAGCCTCACTGCTAGCATTGTAAAGGCATCATTCACTCGTCTAAAATACATGAAAATCTCTTCTAACTATAGCTTCTTCTAGTAGTTGTAGATCTGTGTTTCCTGATTAAGAACACGAGTTGTACTCAAACCTGGCCATGACCTTAAATTAGCGATTGCATATATCAAATAGGAAGACATTTGAAAGTGTTGACTCATCTTGAAATGGATCAATTGATTATGTCTGCAATTACTAATAAGATGACCCCAATCAATGAATTGTTTTCCGACTGATATGACTGTGATGAAAAGGTAAATCCACATTTCAAATTTAGTAGAATCAAGGCTGCCTATTACTCTATGGAGTAAGACTATCAGATGAAAGATCTCTTTAATAAAAAGAGAGCAGTGAAGCATCTTGGGCAGTTGATATTTTCCTCCTCAAGATGTCACCATCCATTCTTTGGCTAAGTTATTTAAGCATTTACTTCTGTTGTCACTAAAATACTTGTAAGCCTTTTGGTTATCAATGTAAGTGAATTTCTCCTTGTATGGAAATCGGGGAATGATGGAAATGGAAATTCCATCTAGCTTAGCCATCAGGCGCCCATCAACAGTTCGTATTTATCTGGCATCAGGGTTATATCCTCTTTCAAATTCTACCATCAATTATGGACATTGCACCATTATGGGAAAGCAAGCTGCATCAACCAATCCACTATCAACTATCATGTGGGGCAACTTTAATCTATCTCCTTCCGTTAAAGACTGTTCTGATATCTTGGAGATTGATGTGCCCTATTTTGGTGTCTAGAACTTTGGGAAGCATAGTGTTGATCATTTGGGCATATTCATACTCCTGTGCTTTGTACTTCATGATGATGCTTTCACAAGTTTTCACACTGATGTAGCTAGAGCTTTGACTTTGAGGTGTTTCTAAAAATAATTCTCTATGGCTTATAGAGGCATGGAAAATACTTTTACAATTCTGACAATTGTATTGCTTTCACTGTCAGAGATGGTATCTCTTTGAGTTATTCAGTTGAAGAATATTTTACATGCAAGTCGATAAGGTGGAATGAATCATAACCTTTATGCTTTGATGAATGTTTACCCATGGCTTCTCCTAGGATTCAAACTTTAGCACAAATTAAAAGAAAATTAGCTTAAATACATCTATACAATAACCATTTGCATTTGACTGAAAATCTCATTTGGTCATTTCAACAAATCCCTCAATGTACTGTTACAAAGTTTTCATATCGATATTCAAAGAAAGCATTTCAACAAAACTTTTTCCTACACACCATGCTCAAATGCTTTAATATTAGACAGGCTGGGGAAAAGATGACAAAGCTCATAGGTTTCAACTTAACACCATTTACGTGCCTTTATCTCTCTTCCCACCTTCCTCCATGCATATCGGCTATCATTGGTCAAGTTAGAAAGCCTTTGAAGCATGTCTCTTTGAAGCAATCTTGGTCTTTTTCAACAAACAACCTGTAATCAAGACACTATTTGTGTCTTGTTCATGATTTTTCATTGTGCATGCATGTCAGTTAGTACACTGTGAATTATAAGAACTCCCATAACTCTCTCCATTTGAGTGGTCACAGGGATATGAAGGACATAGTGAATGTGTTTCTTGTCGTTGCTAGTGATATTCTCTCAAGATTTCTATACTCAACTTGTCACCATGATATGCCATGAGATGTTGTTTGTTAATGACCGACTCATGACTCGGCTTTAACCTTGAATTGTCATATAAACCCATCCATTTATTGCATCTTGCGATTCACAGTTCTTAATGAGATAGTATCTTCTTTGAGAGAATTCTAATATATCCTGTTGGGCCCGCGCATTGCATGTATATCTCCTATGATTATAATACTTGTTGCAAGACTTTCATTTCTCCATGTTTGCGGAGGGGAGGATTGACAAGGGTTTTTGGCTTTGTCTTTACGCCTTCCAATGGTATTTTCTTGAATATTTATTAAAACAATTCAAGAAATCTATCTTGTGCACGTACCGTGACTTCATTTGCAAGTGAAGTACAAATTGACACCCAAACTAGCTATTCCTCTTCCTTGCATGCATAGACCGATTCGATTCTTTTGCACATATGCTATTGACAAATATATTACGTGAGCTTAACTGTGAGCAAAGGTAGCAATTTTTTTTAGAAACTTGCGAAATGAATATTTGGCTCTCCTTTATTGTTCATCAATGCCATGCATGTCACCCTACATTTGACTTCATCTTCAATATTCATTTCATCTGGAGTTGTAAAAACACAGAAGCCGATGGCATGCATGGTTTATCGACATACTTGACAAGCAAACAAATTAATTTGAATGAGCTTTAAGAGGTAGTTATTAAAACTGACTTTGTATCATGATACTCCTATCGTGGACCACATGTTGAGTTATTTGCGCCAGCTAGATGCTATCTTTCTAGCTAATGTGCATCGACTTCTTTTCTTATTTCGCCAACCTACCGATATAGTCGATAATCTTGTTTGATGACAACTGCTTTATGTCTTCGGCTTCTCTGAGAACTCATTTTGTGGCATTTTCAAATTATGCAAGTTTAAAACCCCTTGACTTGGCCATCACTATACCTATCATCATATCTAAGTTGTCTTGAAATTATATCGGTTACTTTTGAAAGTAGCACAAGGTATTGATAAGTTTTCTTCAAATTTTTTTCAGTGCCTTTGGTACACACCACAACTTGCCAAAATTTTGAACAGTAGGCCAAAAGCAATTTCCACTCCATCGACAAATTTTGAAAATGCCATAAGTCATCAATATTAACATTATAATACCATTTTAATGTGATTAACATTTCATCACCGATGTTACAAACATTTGCTATATTGTAGAAGGTGGCCAATGCAATACATTTATATATGTAAAGAGGTTGCTTAAGTCACTTTGGCAATTACTTTGAAAGGCCAAAATAAGCATTATTATTTCTGTTATTGTCACCTTTAGCCTTCTTTCCAAACTATAGGATCCAACTTTTGATTTTTGAAATAAATGTAAAACACATTTGCCAACGACATTGGATTTTAAATCTTTCAATTTGCAAGTAACTATCAAGGTGATCACCAAATATTTTGAGACTTTGATATGAGTGATCGAAGTAAGTGTTAACATTGATAGTAATGAATATCAATGCTTGGTGACCACATGAGAATGCCATTAAATCCTCTTTATCAATACTTCCAAGTCATTTGAGTCACCTCTTGTTATGGAAAATGAATATCATTCATTACCTTTATTTGCCAACATTTCATGTACGAACCTAAATTTTGATCACTTTGAGGACTTTGGCTAAAATGAAAGATATCCCTCTATGAACTACTATATCCTCCAAAATAAACTGAAATGACCATGAACATTCAAAGATTCATAAAGACCCTGAAAACCATGTGAAACACATGCAAGTATCTTTTGACAACTAGTGAAAATTTTCAATGGTTAACAATATTTAAACGTTTGTCACCAAAAGTTTGAACTTTCACTATTTCACAAATGGAGCAAATAGTTGGCTTTGACTGGGGACAAGGACGACAAGGGATGCAGGATGAACCCAGAAACTTAACTGGCGAAGACCAGTGCATGATCTATTGGGTAATAGAGTCAAAATAAATAATGCATAACTCCATAAATGACATGGAGACGAGCCAAAAACCTAAATGGGGAAGAACAACACACACACACCAACTGAAGGAAAACAACTCCAAAATCCTAGCTAGCCTATATACAAGGTAAACGTCAATCTACCTCACTAATTATACAATTTCAAGTGTTGCCCACTATAAGGAAGGGGCATACATGTACCATCTAAGTAGGTAAGGTAGAATGAATTTTCACCATAGGCTTCTTTGATTTGAAATGGTCCCTTCCATAGTGAGTCTAACTTTCCAGGCATACCCTTCAGATCTCTTCATTTATCCCATATCAAGACAAGATCACTAACTTGAAATGATCTTTCGCTTACTTTCTTGTCGAATAATACTTTTATTTGCATCTGGTGTTCTTTGATTCTATCCACCACTGCTTCCCTTTGTTCTTCCATTTTGGTCAGGTAAAATATCCTCTTCTCTAATGCATCCTTGAATTCAATATTTTAGAAAACATCTTGCAGCTTGAGAGAAGACAACTCCAAAGGAATAGGCAACCTAGCTGCAATACCAAAAACTAATTCAAAAGGAGACATTCTTGTAGCCCTTTTCTTTGTTGTATGGTCAACCCACAAAGCTTCATACAAATTCTTATGCCATGTTCTCTAGTTTTCATCAACCAACTTATGAAGGATGGTGAGAATGTTTTTATTGCTGGCTTCAGCTTGACCATTTCCCTGAGGGTAATAGCCAAATGCACGAGAGCATGATTCCATACTTATAACAAAATGATGATATTTCATAAGAAGAGAAATCAGTAGCATTGTCGGTGAAAATCTTGTGTGGGACTCCAAATCTCACCAAGATGTTTTTCTTGATAAAATCACAAACTACCTCTGACATTGTTTTCTTTATTGGGGCTACTTCAACTCACTTAGTGAGGTAGTCCGTTGCTACCAAAATGTGAGTATGGTTAGCACTACAATGGGGATTGATAGGACCTATGAATTCAAGACCCCATTGGAGGAATGGCTCTTCGATGTTCACCGACTTCAATGGTAGAGCAGCAAGCTGTACTTTCCCTTTGAATTGTTGGCATGTATCACATTTCTTTACCCACTCATCGACATCCTTGAACATCCTAGGCCAATAGTAGCAATTTATCAGTTTCTTGAACACTGTCACTGACGAAGAGAAATATCCACCACATGCTTCATTATGGAACAATTGAAGAAGCTTCTCTCTCTGTTCTTTATCAACACACCTTAGAAAAGTGCCATCAATTCCCTTTTTATATAGGACATTACCCCAGATAATATATTTGGCCGCCTTCAACTTGATGGTCCTTTTATTCTTAGGGGTGAGGTGAGATGGGCACTCTCCATAAGTGAGAAAGTATGCTATTTTAGAGAACTGACCATCTGTGATACTGATGAACAAGAGTGATAGTAAATCAGACTCTTGAGTAACCTCTCCTCCTAAAGTGTTTTCGGCCATCAACTTGCATAACCCCCGCCCCTAGACAAGCTTAGTAGGTTTGATGTCAATATCATACTCCTGAACCTTCGTGATCCAAGAAGCTCTCTTGCTCATTCCAATTTCTTGTTGGGTGAGGATCATCTTCACGACAGTATTTGGAACATATATAATAGAGTGGGAATTAAGAATGTAGAATCGAAACTGCTTCACAACCTTCACTACCACATAGGCTTGCTTTTAAATCAAAGAGTATTCTAGCTCATGCTTCTTCAAAGGAATGCTCATGAAAGCAATCTATGCTTCGACATTATCATTATAATGTTGAGTCAAGATTGCAGACAATGTAGAATCCGAAGCATAACAATAAATATTAAAATCTTTGTTGAAATCCAGATACAATAACGTAGGTGCATCTGCTATAGCTGACTTGATTTGGTTGAATGTTATCTTTCCTTCATCTGACCATTTGAATACCACATCAGCTTTCATCATCTCGATAATAGATTTTGTAATCTCAAAAAAATCTAGGACAAACTTTCTTATTAAATTGACTTGGCCAAAGAATGAGTGAACTCCAGGCTTGCTATAAGGTAACTGCAACTATTGAATAGCTTTGACTCGCTTTGGGTCAATGTGAGCGCCTTCCTCCAAAACAATGTGACCCAACAATTTTCCTTCGATCACTCCAAAAATTGATTTCTTCGGATTCAAGAAAATTCCTTGTTGCCTACATCGCTGCAACACACACTCCAGATGATAAGCGTGCTCCTCTTGTTTCTTGGAAAAGATAGTCAAGTCATCCAAGTAGACAACAATAATTTTGTTTCTTAAGTTACCAAAAGAGAGATCCATCGCACGCTGAAAAGTTGCACCAATGTTAATCAAATTGAAAGGCATTCGATTGTAAGAAAAATTTCCCCATGGAGTGGTAAAGGTGGTCTTATGATGATACTCTTGATTCAAACTAATTTGACTATAACCAAAAAAACCATCAAGCATGGACATCATCTCAGATGCAGAAACAGTTTGAAGAAGATGATCCATAACTAGAAGAGGATAGTTATCCTTGAGGGATGCTTGATTTAGGTTGCGAAAATAAACACAAATTATGATCTCACCATTCTTATTTCTAACAGGAACTATGTTTGCAACCCACGTGGAATGGTGAATTGGATAAATTATTTTAGCCTTCAACGTTTTATCCACTTCTGCAAAAATAGCATCTGCTATCTTTGTATTGAATTGCCTTTGCTTTTGCCTGAATGGGATTGAATCAAGTTTGAGAGAAATATGATACTTGAATTCTTCATTCATAAACTCTTTAAGATTGTCATAGCACGAGGCAAAGACATCAATATATTTTGTCAAAAAATCAATCTATATCCTCCTCTCCTTGCGGGTAAAGCATTTTCCAATCAAAACAACTTTGGGATCATCTTCAAAACCTATGTTCACCTTCTCAACATCCGAAGATCTTGAGGGATTTTGTTCATCTTTCTTCTTTACAAATTGATCATGCTTATCAAACACTTTTAAGAGAAACCAAGCCTTTAGGAATGGTGTTACCTTTAAGACCATAACTTGTCATAGAGCACGATATCTTATCTCTTGGGTTGTCTTTGGATTTGATGTTGGTTGGGTCGAGCAACATGATATATTGCTAAGAATACATGAGGAAATCTTTCATCTTCTCTTTCAAACACCACCACTAGATTCTGAGCTTGTCTTTCTTCTTCTTCTAGAATTAAGCTCACTCTTTCGTATTCAACCCAACTTCTTCTATTTCTCCAAGCTAAAGTATCCAACTGAGAAATTATATTTTCTTGCTCAGCATGAACCTAGTCTAGATCACACAGGAAGGACATTCTCATGCAGAAGAACCATCTCTCTTCATGGCGGGAAAAAGGACAGAAAATATTAGGGCGACCATCTTCTTGTTTCGGTCCCCAACAGAGTCACCAAAAATCTGTTGGTAAACAAATTTGTTGCTTTAAGTAATCTTCTTGAAGAACCCTATTTCACGCTATGATCAACAACAAAGTGTTCACAACAGTTGAAGAATTGCAGAACAATAGCAATTCCTCTCTGTATTTGAGAGGGGCAACTCCCTTGTATGATGGGGGTATATGGATTTTCTAAGATTTAAAGAACAACATGTATAATCAAAACTGATAAAGAAATAAGCTATAAACTTATTAGTTTTTAATTTACACACATCCAAGTTAAGATACCCAAACTTGAAATGATAATATTCTTCACATGCAACGTTAAAGGATAGAAAATGGTTATCATTGATAGGACATAAGAATATTAACAATAACACTCGAGATGAATTGAACACACATCCAAAACATTTCTCTATTGCTTTCTTGCTTGAATAGTATTATTTTAGTCCTTCATACAATGCCTTGTGAAAAAGTAGAACCCCTTGATTGAATTTCAATGAGGTATACATAGGTGAGATTAGTAACCATCTAAGGTAACTACCTTAACCACCTTTATAACTACCTAGAATAACTAGCTTGGTTTAAGTGTAACAACTTGAAATAACTAACTCATTTTGGAATAGTAGTTACTTAAAGTAACTACTTGAGTTGAGCACTTAGAATAACTACCTCATAAGAAAGAGTTAGGATAAACCTAACTTTATAATAAAAGAGATGAAGATAAGACTCGAATATGAAAAATCAATCATGAAACTTGCTTACAAAGCAAAGCCAAAAACATGATTCAAATTACACATACACAACAAAAATGAGAACTATACAATATGCATCACTGCATTTATTCTATGTCTGCCAAGGGTGTCATTGATGAAGTTGCTGATTTCACCGACTGGATTCTTTGTCCTTGAACATTCTAAAAAGTTTGATGGTCGGAGTAACATACATCCCTTTAGGAATTAGGATGTTAACTATCCTCATCTTCCAGGTCTTCAAGTTCTTGTAGATGTTGCTCAACTCTAACATCATACTTGGTATTTGAGAAATAGATATCTTCAAGGAAGTATAGGTATTAATCAATTTGTATATGTATATCTACATATTTGGGATCATAAAAAATATACACGTGTCTTTTAAGAGTGGTGATGGTTGACTCTGTCTCTTGCCCAACTCTTGCCCAAGGCGTACACTCCTAAGAAGCTCACCAGACTCTGCCTCTTCAACCAACACTTGATGTACTTGCTGATATTCTTGATCACTTTTCTGACCTTTCCAAGCAAGCCTATTCAACTATGATATTACATCTTCTTGTTGGGCTTGAACTTGGTTGAGATTTGGTTACAAGACAGGTGGATTATGATGAGTCAAGACCATAACTAGTCATAGAGCATGATATCTTATCTTCTGGGCTGTCTTTGAATTTGATGTTGGTTGGGTCGAGCAATAGCATTTATTGCTAAGAATACATGAGGAAATCTTTCAACTGCTCTTTCAAACACCACCACTAGATTCTGAGCTTGTCTTTCTTCTTCTTCTTCTAGAATTAAGCTCACTCTTTCGTATTCAACCCAACTTCTTCTATTTCTCCAGGCTAAAGTATCCAATTGAGAAATTATATACTCTTTCCCAGCATGAACCCAATCTAGATTCGATTGTAGCATAGGAAGGACGTTCTCATGCGGAAGAACCACCTCTCTTCATGGTGAGAAAAAGGAAAGAAAATATCAAAGCGACCGTCTTCTTGTTTCGGTCCCTAGTAGAGTTGCCAAAAATCTATTGGTAAACAGATTTGTTGCTTTAAGTAATCTTCTTGTAGAACCCTATTTCTCCTTGTGATTAGTAACAAAATGTTCACAACAATTGAACAATTGCAGAACAATAGCAATTCCTCTCTGCATTTGACAGGGGAAACTCCCTTGTATGATGGGGGTATATGGATTTTCTAAGATTTAAAGAACAACATGTATAATCAAAACTAATAAAGAAATAAGATATAAACTTATTAGTTTGTAATTTCCACACATCCAAGTTAAGATACCAAAACTTGAAATGATAATCTTCTTCACTTGCAATGTTAAAGGATAGCAAATGGTTATCATTGATAGGACATAAGAATATTAACAATAACACTTGAGATGAATTGAACACACATCCAAGACATTTCTCTATTGCTTTCTTGCTTGAAAAGTACTATTTGAGTCCTTCATACAATGCCTTGCGGAAAAGTGGAACCCCTTGATTGAATTTCAATGAGGTATATATAGGTGAGATTAGTAACCATCTAAGGTAACTAGCTTAACCACCTTTATGACTACCTAGAATAACTAACTCAGTTTAAGTGTAACAACTTGAAATAACTAACTCATTTTGGAATAGTAGTTACTTAAAGTAACTACCCGAGTTGAGAACTTAGAATAACTACTTAATAAGAAAGAGTTAGGATAAACCCAACTTTATAATAAAAGAGATGAAGATAAGACTCAAATAAGAAAACGCGATCATGAAACATGCTTAAAAAGCAAAGCCAAAAACATGAATTGAGTTACACACACACAACAAAAATGAGAACTATACAATATGCATCACTGCATTTATTCTATGCCTGCCAAGGGTGCCATTTATGAAGTTGTTGATTCTACCGACTGGATTATTTGTCCTTGAACATTCTGAAAAGATTGATGGTTGAAGTAACCGACTTCCCTTTAGGAATTAGGATGTTAGCTATCCTCATCTTCCAGGTCTTTGGGTTCTTGTAGATCTTGCTCAACTCTAACATCATACTTGGTATTTGAAAAATAGATATCTTTAAGGAAGTATAGGTATCAATCAATTTGTCCATTGTATTTTCATTGAATACTTCTTTGTTAAAGAGTTGTTGATCAACTATGTTCTGAAAACCATTTTGTTACAATTATGAGTCTTCCATTAATGATGTACTTGGGAGGATGGCAGTGAGCTGATTTTCAAGTTTTACACACACTTGATCACAAGCAAGTATAAGCTTTTCTTGCTCTATTGAAACATGGTTGATGATTACCAGATTCCAACCTATACTTTCTATCCAGATCTCTAAGTAATTCTCCTGTATATTAGGTAGGATTTTCTCTCCTACAAGGGTGTTGATATCAATCTCCATCATCTTCCTGAAATAATTCATGATCTCTTTCCAGGCTACTTCTTATTTTCTAACACTTTTCAGGTCCTTTTCAATGGTTTGTTTCTTTATTAAGGCCTCATCATGAACAACTTTTGCCTTAACAAAGAAATCAGATGCAATGATTTTGACTTTCTCCACCCAAGTTTCAGTCACTTTCCCATAAACTTTATATTTTTGGAGACTATCAATAACACTTTTTTCAACTTCTCCTTCTGGGCCCAAGACAACTGGTTGGTGAGAAACATTGAGTGGAATAGTAGAAGTGTCAACTATGGACTTAAAGTAGGAGGACAAATTCTGCACTTATTGTTTCAGTTGATCCTTTGACTGCTTTTCTTTCTCAGTTCTCTCCTCTAGTCTTGTAGCTACCACATTGAAATTTTGTTTGTCAACTTCATGAGTAGATGAACCCATATCAATTTTTTTCATATCAAAATCTGTAGGGGTGCCTTTGTTTACATCTTTTTTAGAGATGGGTCAAGGTATCTCTAGGCACATATTTCCTGAATTCAAATCAGTCTTTATTCTTGAAGTCACTTTGATTTTCTTTGGCTTCTCAGGTCTCTGGAAAAGATCAGATACTATGTTGAATTCAGGAACCACTAACTCCTCCAATTTTCTCTTTTTCAATAGGCTTTGTTCCAACCATTAGAGGGAAATACTTTATGAGGGCTCTTGTACTTGTTGAAGACTTTGTTACTTAGGTACTAGTGAAGTTGCTTCCTCTCTAACTTCTTCTATTTGATCAACTGGATTTCGTTGGAAAAAAAGCTCCATAATTGAAGTAGGGTGTTGTACTTCATGATGAGGAGATTCAATGAGGATTGAAGGTGACATAGTTGGTATACCTTCATCAAGCCATGGATCATCCAAGACTTCTACTAGGTCTTGATATTTTTGTTCTCTTGAAGTAGAATTTTCTTTTTTGTCTTTTGATCTCGATCTCTTCTTCTTTTGTCTAGGCTCATCTTCACATGTATTTTGGAGATTATTTCTTCTTGAAGGATATTCATCTCCACCGCTTCCTTGACATTTCTAGTGAGAAAGAGTATCCGAACTTGTGTATGAGAAGGAACCGATGAAGTATAAATGTCTTGATGGCTACTTCTCCTTGGTGTCTCCTTTCTACTTGTTGGATTTGTAGCAGTCATTTGTTCTATCCTCCTTCTAAGCCAAGCTTCTGACTTCTTGATCATGAAATTGGTTCTTTCTCTGACATCCCTAACCTTTGGATCTGCTCAATTAATAGGAGGAAGAGGTTGAGCCTGGATATTCTCAAAATAAAAGGGATCGATCAGATCCAATTTATCATACTCAATACCTTCAATGATCCATTCCATCTTGAAATCACAGATTTAGTTCAAGGTGAATCTTGTCCAATCTCTTTTCCTAACTTCGAATTCATCCTCGCAATCTTCCCAGAAGTCTTCAATATTTTGGAAATGGAGGTACCCAGGACCAAGTCTCAGATTATTCTTCACATATGCTTTACTATCAAAGGGGAATCTCATTTGGTAGGTGTACAAATTGATATTGGATAGAGCCCTTTCCACATATTCTTCTTTTGAGTTGGACTCGCATTTATAATGACCAAGGCAAATAGGGAAGGAAACTCCTTTATTCTTCCTATCTCTACATTTTGTTTGGACTGACACTAGCTGTCTACAAAGATTGACCAAGAAGAGCTTATCATCCACATACCTTGGCAACCTATAAGGATAGCCATCAAATCCTCCTACTTGAAGGTAGGTGAATTTTGCAAATTGAATGAAGTAACTTATGTACTTCTTTATCAATGTTGATGCTTCTTTCGATATTCTTATAGCTATATTTCCTTGAAGAAGCCTCACTGCCAGCATTGTAAAGGCATCATTGACTCATTTGAAATGCACAAAACTCTCCTCTAACTGTAGCTGCTTGTAGTAGTTGTAGATCTGTGTTTCCTGATTTAGAATACTAGTTGTACTCAAACTTGACCATGACCTTAAATTAGTGATTGTATATATCAAATAGGAAGACGTGTGAAAGCATTGAATCATCTTGAAATGGAGTAACTGCTTATGTATGCAATCACTAATAAGATGACCCCAGTCAATAAATTATTTTCTGGCTGATATTACTGTGATGAAAAGGTACATCCACATTTCAAATTCAATAGAATCAGGGCTGCCTGTTATTCTGTGGAGTAGGAATATCAGATGAAATATCTCTTTAATAAAAAGAGAGCAGTGAAGCATCTTGGGAAGCTGAGATTGTCCTCCTTGAGATGTCACCATCCATTCTTCGGCTAAGTTATTCAAGTATTTACTTTCGATGTCACTAAAATATTGTAAGCCTTCTGCTTATCAATGTAAGTGAATTTCTCCTTGTATGACAATCATAGAATGATGGCGATGGAAATTCCACCTAGCTTAGCCATTTGGCACCCATCAATAGTTCTTATTTATCTGGCATCAAGGTTATATCCTCTTGCACATTCTACCATCAATTCTAGACATTGCACTGTTATGGGAAAGCAAGCTGCACCAACCAATCCACTTGCAGCTATCATGTGGGACAACTTTAATCTATCTCCTTCCATTAAAGACTTTTTGATAGCTTGGAGATTGATGTTCCCTATTGTGGTGTCTATCACTTCGAGAAGCATAGTGTCAATTATTGGGGCATATTCACACTCTTGTGCTTTGTACTTCATGATGATTCTTTCACAAGTTTTCACATTGATGTAGCTGGAGCTTTGAGTTTGAGGTGTTTCTGAAAATAATTCTCTACGATTTATAGAGGCATGGAAAACACTTTGACAAGTCTGACAATTGTATTTCTTTCACCAATAGAGATGGTATCTCATTGAGTTATTCTGTTGAACAATATTTTACATGCAAGTTGATAAGGTGGAATGAATCATAACCTTTATGCTTTGATGAATGTTTACCCATGGCTTCTCCCAGGATTCAAACTTCAACACAACTTAAAAGAACATTGGCTTAAATGCATCTACACAATGATCATTTGCATTTGATTGAAAATCTCCTTGATTCATTTCAACAAATCCCTCAATGTACAGTTACAAAGTTTTCATATTGGGATACCAAGAAAGCATTTCAACAAAACTTTTTTCTACACATCATGCTCGAATGCTTTAATATTAGACAGGTTGGGGAAAATCTGACAAAGCTCATATGTTTCAACTTAACACCATTTATGTGCCTTTATCTCTCTTCCCACCTTCCTCCATGCATATCGGCTATCACTGGCCAAGCTAGAAAACCTTTGAAGCATGTCTCTATGAAGCAATCTTGGTCTTTTTCAACAAACAACATGTAATAAAGACACTATTCGCATGTCAGTTAATACATTGTGAATTATAAGAACTCCCAGAACTCTCTCCATTCAAGTGGTCATGAGGATATTAAGGACACAATGAATGTGTTTCTTGTCACTACTAGTGATATTCTCTCAAGATTTCTAAACTCAACTTGCCACCATAATATTCCATGAGATGTTGTTTGTTAATGATCAACTCACGAGTCGACTTTAACCTTGAATAGTCATATCAACCCATCCATTTCCTGCATCTTGTGATTCACGGTTCTCACTGAGATAGTGTCTTCTATGAGAGAATTATAATACATCCTGATGGGCCCGCACATTGCATGCATATCTCCTGTGATTATAATACGTGTTGCAAGACTTTCATTTCTACATGTTCACGGATGGGAGGATTGACAAAGGTTTTTGGCGTTAGCTTTATGCCTTCCAATGACATTTACTTGAATATTTATTAAAACAATTCAAGAAATCCATCTTGTGCACATACTGTGACTTCATTTGCAAGTGAAGTACAAATCGACACCCAAACTAGCTATTCCTCTTCCTTGAATGCATAGAACAAGTCGATTATTTTTCACATATTCTATCAAAAAATATATATTACGTGAGCTTAACTGTGAGCAAAGGTTGCAAAATTTTTCAAAAACTTGCGAATTGAATATTGGGTTCTCCTTTACTCTTGATCAATGCCATGCATGTCGCCCTACATCTTATTTCATCTTCAATATTTATTGCAGTTGGAGTTGTAAAAACACATAAGCCGATGGCATGCATGGTTTATCGACATGCTTGACAAACAAACAAATTACTTCGAATGAGCTTTAACAGGTAGTTATTAAAACTGACTTTGTATCACGATACTCCTATCGTGGACCACATGCTGAGTCATCTATGGTAGTTGGATTCTATCTTTCTAACTAATGTGCATCGACTTCTTCACTTATTTTTCCAACCTATCGATATAGTCGATAATCTTGAATGATGACAACTGCTTTGTGTCTTTGACTTCTCTGAGAACTCACTTCATGGCATTTTCAAATTATGTAAGTTTGGTTTTTTAAAATCATCTGCTTTGGCCATCACTATACATATCATCATATCAAAGTTGTCTTGAAATTATACCAGTCACTTTTGAAAGTAGCACAAGCTATTGATAAGTTTTCTTCAAAAGTTTTTCGGTGCCTTTGGTACACACCACAACTTACCAAAATTTTTATTAGTAGGCCAAAAGCAATTTCCACTCCATCGACAACTTTTGAAAATGCCATTAGTCACCAATATTAACATTATAATGCCATTTTAATGTGACTAACATTTCATCACCGACGTTACAAACATTTTCTATATTGTAGAAGGTGGCCAATGCAATACATTTATATATATAAAGTGGTTGGTTAAGTCACTTTGGCAATTACTTTGAAAGGCCGAAATAGACATTATTATTTTTGTTATTGTCACTTTTAGCCTTCTTTCCAAACCATAGGATCCAACTTTTGATTTTTTGAAATGGATGTAAAACACCTTTGCCAATGACATTGGATTTTAAATATTTTAATTTGCAAGTAACTATCAAGGTGAGCACCAATTATTTTGAGACTTTGACATGAGTGATCGGAGTGTGTTAATATTGATAGTAATGAATATCAATGTTTGTGACCACACGATAATTCCATAAAATACTCTTTATCAATACTTCCAAGTCATTTGAGTCACCTCTTGATATGGAAAATGAATATCATTGATTACCTTTATTTGCCAACATTTCATCTACAAACATAAATTTTGATCACTCTGAGGACTTTGACTAAAATGAAAGATAGCCCTCTATGAACTATTATATCCTCCAAAATAAACTAAAACAACTATGATCATTCAAAGATGCATGAAGGCAATGAAAACCATGTGAAACACATGTGAGTGTCTTTTGACAACTTGTGAAAATTTTCAATGGTTAACAATATTTAAACTTTTGTCACCAAAAGTTTGAACTTTCACTATTTCACAAATGGAGCAAACAGTATCCATGAATAATCTTCAATCGGTAGAATGTAATGCCCGCCAGGAAACCCTGAAGGGATAGAGCTAATACACAAGAATAGAGTGCAATTTTTTTTTTGAAAGTTAAAACAGAATAATGATACATTGAATTATCATTAAGTTCATATTACACAACATAAGACTTAAATAACACCTATAGAGTTTCCCAACGTGATTACTTGATTCAACATTTAACTCAACTCATGCTAATAAATTTAATTAAGTTGATTAACTTAATGACATGATAATACTTTAAACAAGGATAAATTCTTTCGGTAAGTTAAACATATAGATAACATGATTAAGTTCATCCATTAAAAGTTAACCATACAATTCGACCAATATTACAATAGAACATATGTCATGCATCTAATTTCCATGCATACCTTTAATTGCAATAACAATTAAAGAATGCATTCCATTATTCAAATCTACATTCTTCATGAACCATAAAACTGCATTTAATTAGATAACTACACACAAGCATTTAAGATTAACATCATCTAATCCACATTATACATTTTAACCATAATGTCATCCATGCATGCTAAATTAAAAAGGAAACCGAAGAACATAAACAACACATAACACCAAAATGATATCGGAGTTCACCCCTAGTGGGCTACATCTCCGGGTCTCCTCAACTGCAAGACCCCTTTAATAAAATACGGTGAAGAATACATAAGGTTCACATCATTTACATCTTTCCATCAAGGCGTTCATAAACCAATAATACATACAACCACCTTGGTCCAATAGATACATGAATGATCCCAAAGAAAGGAAAAGGATCCAACTGAACATGATGAGAAGCAATTACAAAAGATCAACTGGAGCACCCACGAGACTAGGTCTTCACAACCCATCATAAGCAACCCATGGTCTAGCATGAATAACAGGTTCTCACAAGGGCATACACAACAAGATACGACTCCACAATAGTGCTCCTATCAAAGACAACACAAACAACACACTAGCAAATATAAGGGACAAGTGTCATCACATAACTTGGTATGGTTACCATGGTAGGCCTCCATAGGTTCTGGCCCCATCTACTGGGTTACCCAAGCAACCTATCCCAAACCTCCAGCCCATCCAAATCTCATGTGGACCCAACACATCCTTTCGTGAAGACAAGGTTGTTGTTTTTCCATTTTAGGTCTTCTCACTGCATGTCGAGTCTGTACTAGCACTCATCCCATGTGTGAGGCACAATTATCTTCTTAGTGTTTTCATTAACTAAACTCTCTAATATGCTATTAGGTTATCACTTATTTAGACACACTTTCAATGGGTTACCCTGCAACCACTTTGGGTGTGACCCCCACTCGAAAGCCAGTTTCCCATATGACACTAGACCATAATCAAATGAACTCCTAAACCAAGGAATACACCAGGACAAGATTATGGAGTTCAATATGGTAGGAAAACCCACTTGGAAAAATAAGTCTTCATATGAGGTGCACTGACTGACGCTAAACTGACTAGAGACATGACCAACTATGGTCAACCACATACCAATATTTCAACACTCGCATAAAGGACATGATCAGATACAAAACCATCACATGAAAACAGTCAATACTCGAGATCAAGGACATAAGCAGGTACCCAAATCAACATACAAAAATATCTAACAATCACAATCATGGACTTTCCATTTCTTAATCAAATGCGAATATAGACAATTAAACATGCATAGGCATAAATCGGAAATGACAATCTTCTTCCATATTGTTTAAACACTACAATCGATCCAATTTTCTAATTGTTCTAATTTGATTGCGAATTGTCTACCTTGTCTAGGTACATGTCTCTCATGGTTTACTAACTCACTATAGTTCATTTTGCATCATAAAATAATTTAAATACTTCATCATGAGTTTTCAAACCAAAATCACATTAATATGATTATAATTATATGCAGAATCATACAAAGATATAATCAAATATACATTAATCAACTAAAACATGATATTTATTTTTCAAAATAACATATCATTCCCATTCCTTTTTCGAATTAAATAAACCACTCTCATATTTGCAAAACAAGCATATACTTTCCAAAACTCGAAATATTCATTTAAAAGGGAAACTAAAAATAGATATTCATTTTTCCAATGAAATTAAATTTCCTTGCATATATTTAAACAAATATACAAACTAAAGATATTAATTAGTATATATATCTATATATATGTACCTTAATTAATAAATTCATAATTAAACAACAATTAATATATATTAAAAAATATACATTAATTAATAATGGAAATTAATATATAATTAATAATATACATTAATTTATCAATTACAATAATTAATATATATTTAATAATATACATTAATTAATAATTAGCAATTAATATATAATTAATAATATACATTAATTTATCAATTACAATAATTAATATATATTTAATAATATACATTAATTAATAATTAGCAATTAATATATAATTAATAATATACATTAATTTATAAATTAATAATAAATAAATAAAAAGTAACATTTAAAAAATGAAACTTAATTTATTTGTTTTCATGCCACAATGGTGGCCCTCACACCCGTGGTTTCCATGGACTGTGGTCTCCACAGCTGTAGAGAACCACGGTCTGTGGTCTCCACAACCGTGGAACCACAGGTTGTGGAGCCACAGGATGTGGTTTCCACGTTGTGGAGCCATAGGCTGTGGTTTCCACAGCCGTGGAGCCATAGGCTATGGTTCCACAGTGTGGAGCCACAACTGTGGTATTCCATAGTGGAAACCCAATTTTTTTTTTTATTATAATTTTTTTAAAATTATAAAATTTTAAAATAAAAAACCCCAGTTAATACACAGTCTTAGACTAAGACTAAAATATAATTTTCCCGAATACAAGGGGTTTCATATGATAAAATTTGTTGAACAACCAGTCCCAGAAAAAACTGGGCAATTCTCTCCATCCAAATACCATATTTGGGCAAATAAAATCGATTTACACACATTTATCCAACTAATCTACCAAAGACAAACTAATTTCCCAAATTAAAACTTGAATCTGAAAACATTCAATGGAGTTTAAACAAAATTTTATTGAGAACAACCAAACCCAATTTTTTTGATTTTTAAAAATCAGTTTGAGCAACCAAAAATTGATTTGGAGGTTGGGAAAGAAGCAAGAAGGGTTTGAGTTTGTGATTTAGCTACCACTCTTCCATTTTCCACAAAATATAAGAGATTATCAACAAACAAAACCAGATTTCTTCAAAAAAACCAAACAATCTCTATTAAACAAATAAACCAAAGAGATAAATAAGAATCCTACCTTATTCAACAATCTTGAGAAAGATTTGATGAAGAGCCCAACCTGCAAGCTCAAGAAAATCCTTCTCCCCCAAATGCCCAAAATTTGCATCCCAAAAATAATCTTTTAAAAATATTTTCCAAACCTAGGTTAAAAGGAAATGTTTGACCAAAATTCATATTTTTGGATTAAAATACTTTTTCCCAAATAAAATGAAAAATCATTTTTCCCAACAATTCAAATATGCAAAGACTTGCTTTTCTTCTAAAAATTGCTTTTCTTAATTTAATTAAAATGTTATTGCTTTTCTTCTAAAAGTTTCTTTTCTTAATTTAATTAAAACTAACATTTTTATTTCAAAATGCCAAGGAGGATAAAATATTTCTATTTTCGAATACTATTTAACCTTTACTTTCAAAATGCATAAACTGAATAAATTCATCATTTAAAAATAACCATTTAATCGAACTTCCTACAAACATGAATAGAGAAATTCTAATTAATGATTAATCGCACAAAGGGGTCCTATTTAATTTAGTCCCTTAATTTACTAATGCGTAAAAGAACACATTTAATCAAATTAAATACTCAATTTTACCACACGCAAAACACACAACCCAAGAAAGCCAACCAGATACACGACTTGCATACCCAACCCAATGGAAAACTAATGGACGACTGACAATGCTCACTTGAGCACAACTAGGGTAAAATGAGGGTCTTACGACCACCTAATCCAATCTCTAAGGGCCGATGAGGTACACTCAAACTTGCGAATCCAGGTGGAGACGAACCTTGTACCTATGCAGTACTGTACCTGCAATCTCTTGCAATCATGAACCACACACACACACACACACACACATAATGAAAGTGTTAGCCCAAGATTAATAACACAAATCAGAAGAACAAATAAACTTACATAAGAATTGATGCGAAAACCACATTTACAGGTACACACAATAATCCTAATATCTGACTATAACATTACATCATGGTAAATCAACCATCCAAGAAGGCCACATAAAAAGTCAACCAAGGTCAAACTGGTTTTAAAAATCTGATTAGGGAAGGGGTACTACATAGAACCCCAATTCCCTTCCAATGGTTCTCCAATCTACTTCGTCGGTTGAAGAAAAAAATGAATTTTATATTCG
>NC_081405.1:398522459-398549959 GCF_030272615.1 Cryptomeria japonica
TTACCATAATGGCGAGAATAGTTTTGTGATACAATATCAATTACAAACTACCATGATTTGAAATTTCGCATAGATTAACAACATTTAAAAGCTGACAATCATCAATGAAAACCAAGAGGGAGAGGACGCAACCAACAAATGATCATAGAACAATACCAAATCTGCCATGGCCAAAAACTCACACAAGATGAGCATCGATGCAGTACAACACATCAAAAAATAATAATAGCCCAAGTACAGGCCGTATACTAAATCTTCGCTCATGCCAAATTCCAATGAAAGTTTGAAATAGAAACATTAAAATCACACATGCCACCACCCTTGAAAGTATCATGATTACCCACATCCTCACCCTATAAATGGCATCATATATGACGAATACAAAAAATAGAAATATAATTTCTACATCAGATATTAGACATGTACAAAGTCATCCATAAAGTGAAAATGAACATAAACCTGACAAATCAAGGAGGGTGAGCAACCATTCAACCAATATGCAAATAATTTAAACATTTTGAACTCCTTCCCAAACTTTAGAAGGTATTTCAGTTGAATCAACCAACCGGAAATGGGCCTTACTGTCAATGGCAAGATTTGCCAGGAAATCAGCCACTTTGTTAATTTCCCTATAACAATGGCAGATTAGGAAGTAATCAAAAGAATTTAATTTTTGTAAAATATGATCAAGCAAATACTGCAACTTCCAACAATTCAATCTCTTTTTCATGAGGCTCTGAATAATAACCATAGAATCACCCTCTATCACTATTTTTTTGATCTTTAGAGAGATTGCCATATCCAAACCCAAGGATAAAGATTGAAACTCAATAAAATTTTTAGTGTTAAAATGAATATCATGGCATTTAGCAAGGATGAGATGCACATTATGATAAAAAATAGCCATCCCCACCCCCGCCTTCCCAGGGTTTCCCCGAGAGGCACCATCAAAATTAAGTTTAAAATGATCCCAAAGAGGAGGTTTCCATTTAGCCAGTACCCGCTTCGCAAAAGAATTGTTACTCTTGGAGGTTGAGCCATGAGAGGGTAATATCAAGAGGGCTTCCCAAACCCTAGTAATCCTATTATCCCAATGTGAAAAAGAAGATTGATTACCCAAGTTCTTATAGATATAAGACATAGCAACCTCTGAAATAGAGGCTTCTATTTTTTGCAGGAAATTCGATACAGAGGAACTTACCTTCTTAAAAATGCTATTATTCCGTTCAAGCCAAATATTCCAGATGACAATAGATGGAGAGATAACCCAAAGACATGCATAAAAAGAAGAGGCAAACATGAGAGACCAAGAGTAAAAGTGGGAAGCAAGATCCTTACCAATAACAAAAGATAAACCCAATTTACTTAGCAACCAATTCCAACAGTCATATGCAAAATCACAATGGAGAAATAGATGTGAGGAAGACTCAAGGTTCTTATTACAAAGAACACATGGAAAAATTGTAGTAATGCCTAATCCATCCAACCTCATGCCTGTTAGAACTTTATCCTGGACAACCAACCAAGCAAAAGCGCTAGCTATGGGTAAATAAGCCGAGTGCTAGAACAACTTATAAGGCTAATAAGAGGCAAAAGCTACAAGTAACAGGGAGATATAACCTCCCTTAACAGATTATTTACCAAAAGCATTCCCGGACCAAATAAGTTCATCCTCAAAGTTTGAGAGAGTAATAAACCTTTCACTCATAATCTTATCAAACTCTTCTTTCAAATGCAGATCCACATCAAGGAAATCAATTGACTTCCATTTGGCTAATTTCAGAGGGCCATCCTGAACAATGTCAAAATAATCTGCCACAAACACACCCCAAAGAGAGGTGAGGGGACCAATCAAGGGAGACCAATCTCTAATACTAATCAAAGAGCAATGTCCATTCCATGATTCATCCCAAAACCTAGGTTTCCTTCCATCATGAGCAACCCATGAGAGATGGGGAATAATAATTGCTCTACATTTACATAAGAAATTCCAAAGGACAGAACCAGAAGGCAAATTTTTAAATTTGAAAATACTCTCTTTGGGACCATTGTTTAGATATTTGGCAAACATAATCTGAGCCCAAAGAGAGTTTGGCCTCTCATACAATCTCCAAACCAACTTGCCCCTAAGGCTAAATTTGTTGGCATTATGTGAACCGGTATGAGGACATAATGACATTGTATGTTGTCATTGATGTCAATATGTTGAAGAGGTGTGAACCAGCATATGTGAGAACCGGTATAACACTGTGAACCGGTATGAGGACATAATGACATTGTATGTTGTCATTGATGTCAATATGTTGAAGAGGTGTGAACTGACATATGTGAGAACCGGTATAACACTGTGAACTGGCATTTGTGCCAAAGTGAAGCGGTGTACTTGTTCATGATGAACCGACATATAGTTATGGGAACTGGCATATGGAAGTATTGTATGACTACAGTTTGGTAGTCTCAACTTTAGGGTTTCTGGTTGATGTGATGTGCTTCAAGCTTGTGTGGCTCAACCGATGATATTGTGTGATGAGTTAGCATTGTAAAAAAGAACATATCATGCTGCCACGTAAGCTTGTGTGCGTGAAGGAACTTGCATGAGGGAGATTGTTCCTATCTACCATGGGAATGCGCAAAGTCTATAAAACGATGATAACATGTGATGGGTTATCAGCCACCATAAAATCGGTGGAAATGGACGATGGAGAATGTCTTGAGTTTGGATCAAGATCTGCTACATTTAATGCAGTGTGCTCAACGGTCAGGATTGAACCATTTGAATTCCATAAACTAATAGGTTTAGGGGATTAGGGTTTATGCTACCGACCTATCTATTTTCCTATAAGGTCGATGTTGTGTCTCTTTCTGAGGTTGTTGGCAAAATTTGTGTGTGTATCCAAGAGAAGGGATACGTGATTCTTGCCAGACCAAAAAGGAGAGAAGTGATACTTGTAGAGTGTAAGTGTAGAAGATGAAGATGAGCTTAAGTGGATCTGCATTGGCATTGAGTGTTGTTACCAGATCATTGTAATACCTGTTGATCTCTAACCACCTCAACAACTGGAAAATCCCTTAACAGGGTAGCCTTAACCGGCATGCTGAAAATCCTTTAACAGGGCAATTCAAAGCTACTGAGTTCAGAATCCTTTAGCTATTGAGTTCTTGAAATCCTCTAACAAGGTAACCTTTAACAGGGTATTGTAGCCATCCCTTAACCAGGTGATCCCTGACAAGATCGGTTCCTAGCAGAACCTATTGTAATGTCTCTAACTAGACAAGGCTTCTAAAAGAGCGGACTTCTAAAGAGTTCAAAAACAGCTTGTGGGTATTCATCCCCACCATGGTTTTTCCCAGTTGGGTTTCCACATGAAAAATATGTATGTCATGTGTGATGCTTTTATCTTGTGATGCTTTGCTATTGTCTGTCAAGCATATGATGGTTCTGTGTTTTATGCCTGTCAATAAAACATGTTGAACTAGTTGTTATTGTGGTCTGATGATATATTACCTATTTATGCATAAGGGTGAAATGGTAGTGTAGTCTCGAGTTGAGTGAAAAGCTAAGTGAGTAACCGGTTAATGCTTGACTCAGACATTCTTAGCTTTACCGGTTGCACTCTATTTCGAACCGGTATCACTATCTGCCAGTCATTTGAAGTGTTTGCTGTCAAACCAGTTTTGGATTGTATTTTTGCCTATACTGATTCACCCCCCCCTCTCAGTACCAGTTTGGTACTATTCGCTCATCATTGAGTTATCAATTGGTATCAGAGCATCCTCCAGGTCCTTTGTGTTATAAGCTTAACCACTTGAGGTAAAGATCCCAGTCAAATGATGAAGAGGGAAGGTCCAAAGTTTAACAGGGAAAATTGCAGTATATGGAAAGACAGGATGAAGATATACATTAGAAGCATGGGTGCTCAACACTAGAGCTATGTTGAGAATGTCTATGTTTCCCCTACCGATACTCTCACCGATGACCAAAAGAGAGAGATTCAGGAAAATGGGCAAGTCATGGAAGCCCTAATTAGTAGTTTATCTAACATTGAGTTTATTGATGTTCAAGACAAGGTAAATCCCAAAGAGGTATGGGATACTCTTGAAAATATCTATGGTGGTGATGAGCATGTAAAATAGGCTAAGGAAGAAATCCTGAGAGGGAAGTTTGAAGATATACGAATGGTTGTATGTGAGACCATTCAATAGTATGGAATAAGAATCAAAACCGTTTTTGGAGATATCAAGAGTGCAGGTGGTAAAATAGAAGACTCCACTATGGTAAGCAAAGTCCTGAGATCCCTATTGCCGGTCTATGCAATAAGGGTTGCTGCTATTCAGGAGCTGAGATCAATAGACAAGACTAAGGTATCCTTGGACTCCATCATAGCAAAGTTGACAGCCTATGAGATAAATAGTTTTGATGGCAGTGTTCAAAAGACTGAATCAACTTTTAAAGCTTCTGCTATACCATCTAGAAAAGAAAAAGAAGCTAGCACTAGTGGTGAACCAAAACAGAGCAGAGAAATGGATGATGAGGAGATTTTGATGGCATTTGAAGCTCTCCTTGCCAGGAAACTTCCTAAAGGAACCGACAAATACAAAGGTAAGCTACCTTTGAAATGCTTTTCTTGCTACCGGATAGGAAATATTACTGTAAACTGTCCTAATGGTGACAACAAGGACAAACCAGAAAGGTTCAAGAAATTCAAAGGAGGAAACCGGAGAAACTATTTTTTGGCAGTTGATGAAGGTGTCACAGATGAAGAATCAGAGGATGAAGAAAATGAAGATATTGTGTTTGTTGCTGTCAAGGAAGATGTGTCAGACAAGAAGGCTCTTGTCTCCCAGTTTGATAATTCCAATGAGTGGATCATTGATAGCGGCTGTTCTAACCATATGACTGGTGACCGGAGCAAGTTTCTATCCTTGGAGGAGTATGATGGTGGTGTGGTTCGCTTTGGCAATGATGCACCATGCATGGTCAAAGGCAGAGGGTCCATCTCTCTGAATAGAAAGAGTAGTGTTGACAATGTGTATTGGGTTCATGGTCTTAGACACAACCTTCTGAGTGTTGCCCAGCTGAATGACAGTGGCCTCACTCTGGAATTCAAGAATGGAGTTTGTAGAATCAAAGGAAAGAATGGTGAATTGGTGGCCACCGGCATGCAGACCAAAGGTAACCTATTTATTCTAAATGCAAATATGAGTACATGTCTTATGGCTAAATTTGATGATAGCTGGATATGGCATAGGAGACTCTGCCATGTAAACTTTGATAACATTGTAAAGGCCAGTAAGATCAAGGCAGTTAGAGGGTTGTTGGTGCTAAGCAAACTGGATAATACCTTGTGCAGAGAGTGTCAATTGGAGAAAATGTCTTCCTCAACCTTTAAAGGTAAATTTTTCATTGCTGACAACTTGCTTGATCTTGTGCATACTGATTTGTGTGGTCCTATGAAAACTAGGAGTGTGCAGGGTGATAGGTACTTCATGATTCTCACTGATGACTGCTCAAGAATGATGTAGGTCACATTCTTGAAAGACAAGTCTGAAGCCTTTGTAAAGTTTAAAGCTTTTAGAACATTAGTGGAGAAGGAAAGCGGTAAAAGGATCAAGTGCCTGAGAACTGATCAAGGAGGGCAATTGACTTCCGATGAATTCAACAAGTACTGTGAAGAACATAGCATCAAGAGGCAATTGTCTGCCCCCCAGACTCCACAACAGAATGGCCTAACAGAGAGGAATATCTGGATTGTGGTTGCAGCAGCTAGAACCATGTTGATTCAAGGAAAGGTAGCTCACACCTTTTGGAGAGAAGCGGTGAGCACTGCGGTCTACACAATGAACTGGGTACTCATCAAGAAAGGTAAGGATAAAACTCGTTATGATTATTGGACCGGTAAGACACCTGTGGTTAGCTACTTTAGAGTCTTTGGTAGCAAATGTTACATCAAGAGAAGTGAACACCAGAGCAAATTTGATGCGAAATGTGATGAGGGAATATTCCTGAGATATTCCACCAAGAGCAAAGCTCTTAAGTGCTTCAACAATAGGACTCAGAGAATTATGGAAAGCATCAATGTAAGAGTTGATGAAACCTCTGAGAAAACTAAGGAAACCGACAGTGAGCAAGTGGTAAACGAACCAATTGCAACCTTCTGGGAACCAGTTGTCAGTCAACCGAGTACCAGTAACAGTGTTCCTACACCAGTAGATGTAGATGTTGATACTGATGGAGATGAGGATGAAGAAGAAAAGCAAGAGGAATCTATCAAGACCATTCCTTGGTATGTCAAGCTGAATCATGATCCTAAGCAGATCATAGGAGATAAGGTGCAGGAATCCTTACAAGAAGAAAAGTCAGAGAAAACTCATGTATGATCTCTGAATTAGAGCCTTAAAAATTCAAAGAGGCACATAAGGATGAAGACTGGATCAAGGCAATATGGAAGAGGAACTTGACCAGATAGAGAAAAATGGTACATGGTCCTTGGTACCCAGACTGGAGCACAAAAATGTCATTGGTACCAAATGGGTCTTCAGAAATAAACTGAATGAGGATGGCACAAAGATTAGGAACAAAGCCAGACTAGTGTGCAAAGGATATGCCCAAGAAGAAGGAGAAGACTATGGAGAAACCTTTGCTCTTATAGCCATATTGGAAGGAGTTCGTATGCTTCTTGCATATGCAACTTTTAAAGGCTTCAAAGTATATCAAATGGATGTAAAATCTGTATTCCTAAATGGTGTACTTGAAGAGGAGGTGTATATAGAGCAACCAGATGGGTTTTCCCTATCTGAAGACAGTGACATGGTATGTAGGCTACATAAAGCCTTATATGGGCTAAAGCAGGCACCTAGAGCATGGTATGAATGCCTGCATTCCCATCTTGTGAAGATTGGATTTGAGAGAACAAGTGAGGATAGCAATATCTACTTGAAGTCTGAAGGAGATCAGATCCTGATCTGTGAGGTATTTGTTGATGATATTATCTTTGGTGGAGATGACAAGATGAGTCATGAATTTGCAGGTGAGATGAAGAAAGAGTTTGAGATGTCACTCATAGGGGAGATTAAGTTCTTCATTGGACTGCAGATCTAGCAGATGAAGGATGGAATCTTTATCACTTAGTCCAAGTATGTCAAAGAGGTGTTGAAGACCTTTGGCATGGAAGATAGCAAACCGATTGGTACACCGATGGTGACCGGTTGTAAACTATCCAAAGAGGATGACTCTACATTCGTTGACGAGAAGGAATACCGATCAATGATTGGTAAGTTGCATTATGTAGTGCATAGCAGACCGGATATTGCACATGCAGTTTGCATTACTACAAGGTTCTAGAAAAGTCCAAGAGAATCCTACCTAGTTGCAGTCAAGCGGATTCTTAGGTATCTGAAAGGAACTATTGACTATGAGTTATGGTATCCATACAATAATGATTTTAACCTGAAAGTGTTCACAGATGCTGATTGGGTTGGTAATGTAGATGACCAAAAAAGCACAACCGGTGGTACATTCTTCCTTGGTGGTAGACTGGTCTCATGGATGAGTAAAAAGCAGAGCTGTATCTCTCAGTCTACAGTGGAAGCAGAGTATGTTGCAGCTTTCACGAACTGCACTCAGACAATCTGGATGAAGCATGTATTGAATGGCTTCAAAGTTCTTGTATTTGAATCGGTAAGTATATTTTGTGACAATACTAGTGCAATTAATATCTCCAAGAATCCAGTTTTACATTCTAGAACCAAGCACTTTGAGATTAAGTATCATTTCTTGAGGGAAAAGGTTCAAAACAAAGAGATTGCACTGGAGCATGTTTCTAGTATGGAGCAGTTAGTAGGCATATTCACCAAGGCTCTCCCAAAGACTACATTTACATACTTAAGAGGTGAATGAGGGGTACTACCCCTTCAGGAGGTGAACTAAAAGCATATGCTCCACATCAGTCAGGTATTTCATAGTCAAATTTATTTTGGATTGATGTGTTGAAGGATGCTACTCCTCAGGGGGAGCAGCATAATGGAACAGGGAAGCTTGTGCCTCCACTTTGGCATTGTTGTCAAAGGGGGAGAAGATGTGAAGCAGAGAAGATATCTTCAGAAATTGGGGGAGAAGATGTGAAGCGGAGAGATATCTTTGTATATTGCCATCAATGCCAAAGGGGGAGATTGTTGGCATTATGTGAACCATTATGAGGACATAATGACATTGTATATTGTCATTGATGTCAATATGTTGAAGAGGTGTGAACTGGCATATGTGAGAACCGGTATAACACTGTGAACTAGCATATGTGAACCGGTATGAGGACATAATGACATTGTATGTTGTCATTGATGTCAATATGTTGAAGAGGTGTGAACCGGCATATGTGAGAACCGGTATAACACTGTGAACCGGCATTTGTGCCAAAGTGAAGTGGTGTGCTTGTTCATGATGAACAAGCATATAGTCATGGGAACTGGCATATGGAAGTATTGTATGACTACTGATTGGTAGTCTCAACTTTAGGGTTTTCGGTTGATGTGCTTCAAGCCTGTGTGGCTCAACCGATGATATTGTGTGATGAGTTAGCATTGTAAAGAAGAACAAATCATGTTGCCATGTAAGAATGTGTGCATGAAGGATCTTGCATGAGGGAGATTGTTCCTATCTACCTCAGGAATGTGTGAAGTCTGTAAAACGGTGATAACATGTGATGCATTATCAACCGCCCCTAAATTGGTGGAAATGGATGATGGAGAATGTCTTGAGTTTGGATCAAGATCTGTTGCATTTAATGTAGTGTACTCAATGGTTAGGATTGAACCATTTGAATTCCTTAACCTAGCAGGTTTAGGGTTTATGCTACCGACCTATCTATTTTGCTATAAGGTCGATGTTGTGTCTCTTTCTGAGGTTGTTGGCAAAAGTTGTGTGTGTATCCAAGAGAAGGGATACGTGATTCTTTCCAGACCAAAAAGGAGAGAAGTGATACTTGCAGAGTGTAAGTGCATAAGGTGAAGAGGAGCTTAAGCGGATCTACATTAGCATTGAGTGCTTTTACCAGATCATTGTAATACCTTGTTGATCTCTAACCACCTCAACAACTGGAAAATCCCTTAACAGGGTAGCCTTAACCAGCTTGCTGAAAATCCTTTAATAGGGTAATTCAAAGCTACTGAGTTCAGAATCCTTTAGCTATTGAGTTCTTGAAATCCTCTAACAAGGTAACCTTTAACAGGGTTTAACCCTTAATCGGGTATTGTAGCCATCCCAAAGGAACGATCGAAGGGTATCTTGCAAGTTTACAATAATAGATTTAGAGACTTTAAAACTGACATTAAATAAATAGGAACTAAATTCAGAACAGATTTAATTAGTATCAATTTGCCAGCTAAAGACAACCATTTATGATTCCAAGAAAAAATTCTTTTTGATATGGTCGAAGTTACCTTATTAACAAGCTTGTCTTGCTTAACAAAAAAAGGAATCCCAAGATAGGTGCAAGGCAGGTTACTAGACTGAAAACCCCAGAAGGAATGCAACCTCTGCTGCACAATCAGTGAAGTATTAAGAAAGAAAATTTTAGACTTATCATTATTGATTTTCTGACTAGAAAACAAGGCATACTCTTGAATTATACCTGAAATAATCTTAGCCTCTGACAAAGAAGCATGACAAACAACAAAGTATCATCAACAAAGAGGCAATGAGAAATAACTCGAGGAAAATTTTGAGTCTTAATACCTCGCCAAAAACCCTCCGATCTAGCAGCCTTGATTGCCCAGCTAAAGGATTCAGCAAGAAGAATAAACAAAAAAGGAGAAAGGGGATCTCCTTGTCTCAAACCTCTAGAAGAGGAGAAGAAACCACAGGGAGAACCATTGAGGACTATTGAAAATCTTGCAGATGATATACAAGAGCGAATCCATTTTACCCAAGCATACGAAAAACCCAACCTCAATAAAACCTTACACAAAGCATGCCATTCTACTCTATCATAGGCCTTCATCATATGAAGCTTAAGTATCATAATCGAAGACTTCTAGGAGGAGATACAATGCAACACCTCATGAGCTACAATTTCTCCTTCAGTAGTTTCCCTCCCTGGAACAAAACCCCCTTGTTCCAAGAAAATAAGCTTAGGTAAAATCTTTGCTAACCTCATAGAGATAGCCTGAGTGAATATCTTATATAAGGTATTATACAGAGCAATAGGCCAAAAATCCACAAAAGACTTAACATCCTCTTTCTTAGGAATAATAGAAATCAAAGTAGTATTCAGTTCTTTAAAAATAGACCTATCTTGCCTAGCCTCCTCAAGAGCCAATAAAACATCATTACCCACAAAATCCCAACATTTCTGAAAAAATAAAGTTGTATCACCATTAGGTCCAGGAGCTTTATCAAGGTTCATAGCAAAAAATGCCTATTTGACTTCTTCTAGAGAAAAAGGTGCCATTAACATCTTATTATCTTCCATGGATACCAGAGAAGGGACATGAGAGTCAAAATTGCTAATATTTGTTACTTCTGATGACAAAAGGGTTTTAAAGAACCTTACGACCTACTTAGCAATATCATCCTGTTCAGTCAATAATTGACCTTGCTGATCCTGAATACAAGTGATCCTATTCCTACTCCTCTTCAACTTGGTGGAGGAATGAAAGAATTTTAAATTCCTATCCCCCTCCGAAAGCCATAACTCCCTAGACTTATGTCTCTAATAAATTTCTTCCCTAGCCAAAATCTCATCAAGCTGAGATTTGAGAACTTTAACTCATCAAAAACCGAAGGAACCATACCATGCTAAATCACATGGTTATTCAAACTTACTATCATATCTTGAATGCTCAACTTTTCTTCAAAAATGTTTTTAAAATGAACTAAGTTCCAATCTCGAATGTTGAATTTTAAAAAACTGAGCTTCCTAACAACTTGAAACATTGTAGAACCTAAGACAAAAGGAGCAGATTCCCACTATTTTTTAAGCAATGGAAGAAAAGAGGGATCTCTGAACCACATAGGCTCAAACTTAAAGGGAGACTTGTGAAGAGGTCTGTCTTCTAGAATGGAGAAGGAGATTGGAAAGTGATCTGAACCCGTATTGGGAAGAATAGAAGAAGAGAAATCAACATCCAAATCAATCCAATTCTCAGATAATAAGAACCTATCTAATCTCTCAACTATTTGAGAAAAACCCCTCCTCATATTAGTCCATGTAAAAATGCCATTATGAGACTTACAATAAAAAAGACCCACATTACTTATGAAGGACCTAAAATCATCCATAATCCTATTGTTAGGAAGAATACTGTCACTCTTTTCCCCTAAATCAATAATAGCATTAAAATCTCTCCCAAACACAACAAAGGATCCCTGTCTCAAAGGAGAAGAGATCCTTCCAATCTCCCTCCACAATTTACTTTTATCTTGAATGCCTAAAGGAGCATAAATACTGAAAAGCCAAAATTTGACACTGGAGACCTTACTCTTGACAAAAGACAACATTAATCCAATTAGCATCAAAAGCCACAAGTTTTAGATCAATATTATAATTATTCCACAAAAGAGCCAAACCACCTGAGGCCCCTGAGAAAGAAACATAAACATGATTCCACCTTTTCCAAGAAGAAAAAATCATATTTGCAGATTCTAAACACAACTTAGTTTCCTGAAGCAAAAAAACATCACACTTAATTAATTCAATCTAAGACTTATTTAAGCGTCACTTGTTAGGGGCGTTTAAGCCCCTAACATTCCAAGAAATGATCCTCATTGTCCTCGAGGGGAGGCAGAATCTCCCCTCTTCCCAAATGATGGAGAAATTTTACTATCTCCAAAAGAAGACTGCAAATTCCTCTTAACCACCACCGACCGAGTTACTGGGGGGCTAGAAATTGAATTCTTAGCCCTTTTTGCCAATGTTTCAGAAAAAAAGACCTAACTTTTTAGGTTTACCCATAGAAGAAGAATGCTTCCCTAGCCTATCAATAGGAGATGCAGATAGGGTCTTTTGAATACTCGCATCAATCTCCATTTGAGTTTTACGGCTCTTCGGAGGTCTCCCCCTACGAGAACAAATCACTAGAGACGATGAAGTCATATTTGATTGGATGATTGGCAAATTCTTACTTGAATTAGGAACACCATTTCTCCTACAATCTCTTCAGAATCTTTAGAGGCAAGCACCTCAAAAGGATTCACAGAAGTAGATAAAGGAAGGGTCTTATTAATATTATCCAAATCACACTCAATTGAATTAACAAATCACTCAGTTACATGCTCATCCAGGTGAAGATCATGATAATTCAAAAGCTCATTAACCTGAAGAACTACATTAGCATCCAGGATAATACCCGAAACATCTAAAGGCAAATCATTACCCCTCCTATCTTTGTCTTTTACTAAATTATGAATTTGATGGATAAGAACTTCCTCATTTGGAAGACCCTTAAAAATGCTTGAGGAAGTTGCCTTATACTCATTAGCAGACCTAAGTCCTAACCCCAGAGTATCATTTTTTCATATTAGGGTTTTTATCTAGAAGCTCTAAAAAGTTAACATCGTTGCACTTAACGGGAGACATCACACCATTAAGATTCAGAGAAGACCTAGGATGATCTAACATGTTAACATCAAGCTCTGGGAGAGAGGAAGTCAAGATTTTAGAATTCAATAAATGTTCACTAGCTTTAGGACCAGCATCTTTGGTCATAGCATAATGATTTACCACTATATTTGAGTTATTAGACTTGCCTACCTTAAAATCCATAAACAAAGGCACATCCACAATTAAAGAACCCAAAGGGAGCTCATTAGTCAACTTATAAATCGGTTGCCGCCATATTCCATCATTAGATTTAAGATTGCAAGTCCTAGGGCAGACACAATCAGGACTAATCAAAACACAAATTTTTACCAGAACCACCCCATCCACCATATTTGATTTAGAAGTTAAAAAAGAGCCAAACTTATCACCAATCATTTGTAACACCTCTGGATCCATGAATTCGTATGGAAAATTAGGCAAATCAAACCATATCGGACAAACTTTAGGTTTAGACCAATTAGGCACATAAAAAGGTTTCCAAGCCGAAACAAAGATCACATTATTCCCAAACCAGTGATATTCAGATTTAAGAACTTCCTCTCTAATCGAAGGAGAATAAAAAACAATGATGAATGAATTAGTAGATAATAACTAAAAATAACACATACCCGACCAACGTTTCTTCAATTTATGAAGCAATTTAGACAAACATATCCGATGTCCCCAAAAAACCCCAGAGATGGCAATCGAATGCAAACTACTTGCTTTATTGGCAATATAAGACCCAACAAGATCAAAATAAGGAATAGGAGCCCAAACCTGAGGAGAGGAAGCATCAACTGGATTAGGAACAACGACAATTTCACATACCTTATCCCCTTGCGGATCAGAAGGAACCACCAGAAGAACCTTATCTACCTTTTTTGATAATACTTCTTCTACATTTTTTGAGGGAGGTAAAATCCCCACCTTCTCACCTACCTTCAAGGATTTAACAATCTCATCAAAAGAAGCTTGAACCCCCATCACCGCAAATCCACAAAATGATTCCGAAAAACCTGTGGTTAAAAACCTTCCCGTCATAGCTATAAATATGCCCACAAAACCCTTGCCGAGAGTGACTACGAAAACAATGAGTACCACTATGGTTATTAGACTCCCAATCTCCCAACTGATGAAAACCAAAACCCTCTGGTTTCTTCCAAAAGCCCCGAAAATAAGTAGAAGATGGTCTAAAAAAATTTGCATTATCTCTCTGGCCAACCATTACTGCCATGTCCACCTAGTTTCATTTCTTGAAAACCCATTGTGGAACATGTGGCAGGTCTTCCCAACCCACATCTGCCCATGCACCAATGCCTCCCTTACCGCCCATGGCACGTGAAAATTTGCAGAGCTCAAGAATTAATTAATCACAATTTAATTCCTTAATTAAACAATCTTTATTATTTAACTTATTTTATTTCTAATGATTAAATAATTTCATTTAAATTATTTAATTAATTAATTTAGTCTCCAGTTTCTTTCATATTCTAATTCCAATTCTCCCAAATTCGAATTTCATCAAATTTCAAGTAAATGTGCATTTCAATTTCATCATTCAAAAATCAAAATTCAAATTCAAATAAAAATGAAAATGAATTTCAATTCAGTAGTCCTACAACACATGTTGAAAATCATGATTGATCAATCAAATTAGTTAACTAATCAGTTAACTTAGTTAACTCTCCAATCTCCATTTCTAACTCCCAATCACCTTTTCTAACAAATGAATCAATTCAGTCATCTCCCTAGTTAACTCAGTTACCTAGCCAATTTATCTCGTCAACTATTCAATCTATCCACATAACAAATCAATCAAATGAGTTAAAAAATCAATTAAAGGAGTTAACTCATCCATCAAATCAATATAACTATCAATCAACACTTGAGTTCCATTTCTCACCCTATCTTCCCCGAAAATCTATAAAAGCAACATCAATTCTCTAGTTTCAACAATTACAAACTTGGAATCTTTGTGCCATATGCAGGTAACCAACACGATATCTGTGAGCCAACATAACTCAAGGAAGAGAAGGACAATGGAAGCAACATGGATAATAGGGAGTTTTAATTAGATTCATTTCATTCAAATCTGTTAGTAGGCTAATACTTTCATTGATTTATGTTTAAGATTGTTTTATGAGGTAAGGATTTGTGATTTCCTTATACCATATTTATCTTGATTTCCCTAATGATTTTAGACATGAAAACAATGGTGAACCCGACGTAAACTTATAGCATTTGATTTATTTCACATGTTTTTTTTGCTGTGATTTTTGTAGTTTTTGCAGATTTTGTACGAAAAAACACAATTCATTTTGCATTCATTTTGATAATGTTTCACATTCGTAAAAACATTTCGAATTTGTGCTTACAAAAATTTGCATTTGTATAGACAAAAATTTGCAATCATCTTGATGTTATGTCGCATTTGTCTAGCTTAATCTTACACTCATTTCATTTTGTCGCTCCTATTGGTTCCCAAAACCACAGATTGGAAATCAAAGAGACTTGCCAAATCCCTAACTGATCCAATCAGCCTTGGCCAATGAACAGGGATGGTCAAAGACCAAATTCATCTGCACTTTAGGCTCCACTAGAACTTAGGTGGGTATACCCCAATCTCCACAACATAAAGAGATTTCTTTATAGTGAATTTAAATTATTGAATCTAGCTGTTTACAGAAATGACAAACTGCTTCCTGCAACTATGCTTTATGATATGCTTTTCACTTATTTTAATCTAAAAAACTTGAGTATAATTGATAATGAACAAAGATTATAGAATAATGATGTTGGAACCTTGAGTAATTATGATAGAACAAAGCTAATAGAAACTAGTAATAGTTTTCTCTAGTGAGGACTTTGTGCACACCAAAATTTATTCATAGAAAACCAACAACAGACTAGTGCCTTATCTGACAATTTACATGTTATTTAATGGACAAATATTTGTGGTCCTTGGAGATAGTTTGGGAAAACTCACAGGTATGCAAGACTATCACTGCAATGACTTCAATGTATGTTATAAGAGCAACAAAAACAAATCTGTTATCTGTATAACAACAAGTGATAAAACACTACAACAAACCTTATTCAGATTTACCTAAGGGATTTTAACTCATCAACATCATATAACATGAAACGATCTGAAGATAAAAAATAGTAAATCTTGTATATTAATTTCTTGGAACAATGGGTGTACAAAAACTGTAGACTCACAGATACTTCATGATACATTTGCTTGCACAAAATGGATTTTCATTTCTATAGATGTGCTTTACATAACACTACTGGTTCCAATAGACCATCTTAAAAAATAACAATTTTCTTGTCGTTCCCTCTCTAGAATACAAAATGTCTATATATCTGACTCAAAAGATATGAATGAAAGGACACACCCTTTCATTAGTACAAACTAAAACTAACAGAAACCTAACTAACTCCCTAATTGCTATAAACAAAACAATGACATAGACTAATGTTTTCCATCTAGCCTTTGACCACATTTCTGGATATGTCAAAGATATCCCTCATCTTTATATGTGTAGACATTGAAGATAATGTCTCTAACTGCTATTTCCGCTATGACAAAACTCTCAACATGTTCCCCCATTTCATGCATATCCAGAGTATCTGCATGGGAAACACTAAGGGCTGAACTGAGTAGGGATCTGCATTCAGTAATCCACTGGTTTTTGTCCTTTATTACCCCTGTATCACCTACCACACTTGGGAATCCATTATTGACAACATCAGTACACTCCTCATATTCAATTTTCAACTTTGTTGTGAATCCTTCATGAGTGTCAATCAGTTTTTTAACCTTACTGATCCTTTTGTCACTCAGTGTCTAATCTTGTAGTAGCATGTTTAGCCTATCAAGGATCCTCTGGTGCGACACTGTGTTATCCATGTTTCTCTGGTAGATAGTCCAAAATTCCTCCACTATCTTCTATAGATTTTCAATTCATTTAGACAGTAGGACACATGCTATGTCTGTCCTTATGATCTGCATTCTTTCCTTCAACTTTTTGTTCTCTTTGTGAAGTTCTTCACACTTCTTTTTCAATTTGGACTCATCTGCTATCTAGGGTACAGGCTAGCCCCTACTTCCTAAAAGTTCTTCATATAACGATTTGTATTTTCCTGCTTCTTTCATCAACATCTTCATCCGTGCTTTATTAAATTTTGAAATATCAACTCCCATATCTATCGTGACCATGGGGTCCACTTCACCGACCTTCAACTTCATCATGTGTTCAAAAGCCTTGTCTGCATCTATGATCTTTGGCCTCTTATTTGGAGGATATAGGGCCAACAAACACATAGCCTCATCATCTGGATCATATCTTGATCCAATGAAGATGTCATTCATGCCCTGAATGTCCAACTTGATGTCCTTCTTCTCTGAATGCAATAGACTATCAAAAATAAAGGATGCACTAAGATCCTGATGCGGAGCATCATGAAAAACCCTTCAAGAACCCCAAATCAACATGGAGTTTCATTCTCAACACAACATCTTCACTTGTATTAGATGCATAATCTGATCATAATCATTATTCTATAGTCCAAAACAATATTAATATCAACCAACCAATACAATATCAAATCCATCATATCATTTTACAACCCTTTGAACATTAATCAAGACCAAAACAATGCATTATGCTGTCACGGTTAATGACAGTTTGATATATCCGTACTCAGTTATTAATAACTTTTTAACCTAAAAACATTTTGAAGATCTCTTCGGTGAAGCTGTAGAAAACTAGGTTTCTAAAACCATATCAAAAATTGAGAATGATCCAACGGTTCATTTGAAAGTTATTCTCTCTGCACCGAAACCTTTTTGACTGTTACAGAAAAAAACAAGAAATGTGCATACCCAGTCCGCCTAGGGCATCAAATATCTCATTAAATACTTAACCAATCACATTGAAAATGAATTAATTTGAAAGATATTTCAAAACTCTATCAAAAACCAAAGTTACAACAGTTTCCAATGGTGAAATCAAAATATTTTAGTGAAACTCTCCACAAACCCCAATTTGGAGGGTTTTTTGACAATTTTCACCAAATCTTGCACAACTTGCTTCAAACTGATTGAAATTAAATGAAACCAAAGGAAAAACAAAGTTAACTCATGCCATTATCATATGAAATAAATTTCCAATGGATACAAATTATTTTTCATAAAGAAAAACATGAATGATCAGACTGCAATACCCAGAAAACAATGTGGAGTGTGTAAAAACTTCAAATATTATTCATTTCCTTCCTCCAATATTACACACACCCATTGGATTCGACCAAATGATGGTTTTTATAACCTTCACACATCCATATGGTAGTTACAACTACCCAAGACCAATTACATCCTTGGTTTGCAACTTTATAATGCAATTTGTGCTTGCCAACATTTTTGACACAATTGACAATTTTGACATTTTGATAAATATGACCTCTAATCTTTGCTTGTGCACTTGAAATACATTTAGATGGACTCAAAACAAAATTTTACATCCTATTTACCCTTCCATGGGAATATTTGCACAATGTGACCTCCTAGACCATATTAGGACTCAAATACACATCTTGAACAAATGTCTTACAATGCTTCACAAAATGACTCAAAATACATTAAAATGACCATATAAACTCAAATATGAGTGAAATGATTCATGACATGATCTTTAACCTCCTGGTGTATGTTTGGGTTAGGTGCTCCTGCACCAGATCCCAACCTGGAAAGAGGATAATTCCTACCTCTACAAGAAGCTACCTTCCCCTTTGAGGGGTCATGCCTTCTACTTCTGCATCGATATCTGTCTTCATCTTTTGAAGCATCTCTGCTTCATTTTCTAGTGTTATATCAGGCATGACTTCTCTTAGCCTCTTTCCTTTGAAGTGATATAAGAAGGATTTAAAATCCTTCAATTTGATGAATTCATCATCAGACACAAAATAAGTGTGCTCTTCTAACCTAACATCAACATCAACATTTATCCTTGCAACAGTTAGGTCCATTGCTTCAGGCTCTCTTTCAGGCCTCTTGAATCTTGAGACAACTTCATTCTCTCCTGACTCACTCTCAACTTCTTCTTCTTCCTCCATCTCTTGTAGTCTTTGTCTTTTTTCTGCCAATCTTTGGTTCAAGTTCTGAAAGATCTACATAGCCTCCTCGAATTCCTTGTTTCTAAAGATATCCAAGGCTTCAACATGCTCATAAAAATAATTGCCTAGATTTTGCCCTTTTTTGCTCTGGTGGGTATAACCCTCCAGGTCATAATTATATTGGGTTGTGTTCTCATAGAGGTTATAATCTTCTATTAACCTCTTGTCAATGACTTCATCTACCTTTGTAGATACAACAGTGAAATAACCAAAATGTAAAGTCCTGGGTAAGAAAACTTGCTTCTGGTCACCCCCAAAATGATGTGCATTTGAGACACTCATCTGTCTCACAATCTCTAGGTATCCAATTCTGTCAGGTGTAGGCTTCAAAAGCACATAAGGAGCTCCCTCTAATCCAAAAACTCTAGTCCTGACATACATACCAATCACCTCAATTGTAATTCACCTTGGTATCCCCATGTTCATGGGGTTTAAGAAGTCTTTTGATTTTTTCTGAAAATGACCCATCTAAAGAAACTCCAAAAGCTCTGTATAATGGTTGCACAAAGAATTCTTCAAATTTGATATAGTGAGATCTCATGAACCAAGAATCCCATAGTGATACCCATAGTTATATTGGCTGCTCCTATCCATCCTTGCCATGAACATTTAGCTTCAATTCCTCAAGCCACAACCCCCTATGTCGTCCATAAAACAAAATAATATGCATCAACAATGAATAGAACTTGAAAGACTTGTCAGGGTTATTATGAAAGCTTAAGAAACCCTCATGCATCTTCTCAGTAATGTAATTAACATAATCAAACTGTCTCGACTCATGCATTTGTGTGTCAGTAGTAAGAACCAAAGGTCCTATCCGAGCTACATCCGAAACCTTGACTCCTCCCACTTGACCGCATGCCATATATGTATATTGTAGATACTATCAGAAAATGCTGATATCAAATGGGGGCTTATCTTCATCTATTAACTTTCCTTTCTTGGTCTTATGTATGGTCAAATACCACCCATTGTATACAATATCGATCTTTGTACACTCCTCCAATTTCTCAAATAACAGTGACACATTAGGTTCCAAACCAAGATAAAAAACAACCTGAATGGTGGCTACTGGGATATAGATGAATACATCACCATTTGGCAACTGAATACATCTTTTTGTCGCATTATAAGCCCTAGCTAATGTTTTTATCAATTGAATATTTACAAAGATGTTAGGAACCACAAGTTTACCCAATCCCATTGTCCATGGGTTTGAAATTGGGGTTGGCTTATTCCTTCTTGAATAATGATACAAGAACAACTCGTGACCTCTAATCTTGGTCTAGACATCACTAATTTCCTTGAAATCATCTTCTAACTGGTCATGGACGGGCAGGTTAACCTTAGATCTCTAGGATTTGGCTCCTGGTGAGCTCATTTGATCAATCTTGTCTTAATTCGATTTCCACGTCTGTGCACCCTTCTTGGAGTTGCTCTCAAAAGCCTTAGTGACCTTCCTCATGCCTTTTGAACTAGAGCCCTCCATATCTGAATACCTCAAGCTTTATTGAAATTCAAATTTTTGTAGCTTAATTTCCTTCCAATCTCTTTGTTTGCTTCAGTTTGCTATGCCAATTCCTTATACTAGCTTCTATATATAGATTTGATACTTTAGGAGCATTTACTCAATTGAAATGGTGTTGTTTTTCACCTTGTCTAAGCATAGAGCTGTCTGTTGCCTATATTAATAATGGCGGGTGGATTCGTTAAGCTTGGATTTTGCAACAGCTAGTGGTCATAACTCTTCTTGATATTTCAATCACTTGGTGCCACCTATCCTTTTCATCAGCATAGGTCTCACTGATAACTCCATCGGGTATTAGCATAGCTCATTTGTTATAATTTCGATGGTTATAATTTCCCCGATGGCTCCGCCTTCTAGGTAAGCTTTATCTTTACCTTTGTATCTCATCGACATAAGTCATTCCAATATACCCTCCTTCTTTTCCTCCATGGCATTCTGCCCATTAGGCATCGACATAACTCTAAATACACTCCTTTGATGGTTGAAGCTATCCCAATGAGTCCTCATCCATGGTCCACATCTTGTTTGTTACATCAGGTCATCTTATCGGGCATTAGAACAACTCACTTTATGTATCTCTGATGACCCGATGTCACCGCCTTTGCACTTATGTATCTTTAATTCCTCTGGTCTATCGACATATGTTTCCTCAATGAGATCTCCTCTTTTGCACCTACCTCCGCTTTCACATCGAGTATCGATGTAACAAAAAATTTCTCCTCCCGATGAGGCAATGATATCCCAACGACTTCATCTTCGATCGGTGTAACTCATCCCGATCAAGTCTCCTTCTCCGTGCCTGACTTGTCCTTTTCATCGGGTATCGGGTAAAGTGTGCCTTGTTTTAGGTGAATCATGTATTTGAGTTCCATTTGGTTAGAGGTAGTTAGTGGAGTATGTAAACCTTTTAATTATAGTCATGTTACCTTTAATTTAGCATAAAGTAATGCTTGTTTTTAAGTGGCAGGGAGTGGATAGGAACCTAGAGGAAGAGTGCCAATTATATATGTTAGAGCCTATCCTTTAAAAGCAATAGCTATCCCAAATATCTTCTTGTATGAAGATATTATATGGAAATTAAGATTCCTTTACAATGAATTAAGTATGCATTTCCTTGGTATTAATCTAGTTCCAATGTAAGATATATAAGTTATAACTAGCTCTTTATATATTCTTAATTCTCCTGGGTATCATATTGGTTTAAATTAGGCGGAGTCAGTGTTTGGGATCCTTGGTGTAGGTTTGTAAGGGAATTTTTGTACATATATTCTTTATATCAAGTAAGTAAGGACTTCATCTCTATTTCACCTATGTGGGTGGCAGCCGACAAGAGAACTGTCTAGTGTAGGAGGCCCTAGAAAGGGTTGCATATCCACATTTTTTATGAATTTTAAGTTGAACTACAAAGTCTATGCTTCCACATAGGCAAGGCCATCTACGATGAGCCCCCAAGACTGTAGGTCTATCCCTTAGGTCTGGCTCTTCTAAGTTGTCTAGTCTTGTCACTCTTCTTAGGCTATATGTTTACTCTTGCAAATTCAATGGATATGTTTGATCCAATTGAAAGCATTGTATGGTTTAACCTGTTGAACACATATCTAACATTTGATAGATCTTATGTGTGCATCTAGCGGTGTAGGCTTGTGTGCAGTAACGTGCAACAAGTCGACACATGTACTGTACCAGAAAGAGAAATCTCAGGTATGAAGTGACAAGTTTGTTAGTTGAGTGTTGTTTAAATTAGAATTCACTATATTACAATATGTATGACCATAATCTTTTTAGTAATGTTGTAATATGTTGTTGTTTTTTAAAAAAATGTCGTTACTTTTAGTGATGTTTGCTTGGGTAAAAGTGGGCATTACAAAGGCTACCAAAATAGATTAAAACAAAGTTATAACAAAAGAGTAAGACCACAATGCTTTGAGGTAGGTGATCTAGTTCTTAAAGAGAACCAAAGGAACTTAGTAGAACAAGAACGACCAGGTAAATTCGAACCTAACTGGTTGGGACCTTTTGCGATAACAAGGGTTGTTGGAAACATGGCTTTTAATTTGACCACAATGGAGGGAGACCCAATCCCTGATCCCATGAGCAACATTCATATTAAATGATATTACATCTAGGGTTGGTTAATTTACGTTTCATTTGTACTGCATCTACATATCATTTTCTTAGCACTGCATTGCATATTTCCTTTAAGAAGTTGCATCATATCTGCAATCTCATAAAATAGTTTATGCATTGCATTGCACCAACATATAGCTATGTCAAAAGAATAAGGAGATTGTGCTAAGTTAATCGCTTGTATGCACACAAATCAAACAAATGTCATCTGATTTCTTAGATACTCGCTCATGAAGTTTTTTGAAAACCTAAGGTCACTCACTTTCAGCATCACCTTGTGGTGGAGCTTTGTCTATGGTTGGGTAGAATTTTCCTTGTTGAGCCTTGTTACTTGAAGTCTATTAGTTGCTATGTCTTACACATTAATCATTTTCTTTAAATCATTGTAGATACCTAGTTGATCATATGACTAGTGAAAAATCCAAAATTCTACTTCAGTGCCGTTGTAATTGTCACACCCATGTAGGTTTCATTACTTACAAGCCAAGGCAAGATTAAAGGAAAAAGAAAATAGCTATGCCTATTTACAAATCAAAATTTCAAAGGCCAAATAGCAAAGATATATAACTGAAATATCATGCACACGAGTGCAAATAAAAGATTGGCTATGGGAACATGCAAGTAACTCCATCATGGCTATGAACACCTGCTGGAAATGGAGAAATATTTGAGAGATTACAATGATAACCTCATCGGGGATATAAATGTCTGATTGGCAATAAGTCTCTATCTAGAATTCTTTTGAAGTCATAATAACTTACGTAGCTAGTCATAGAGGATCTAAGGGTCTCTAATGTTTATAAGGGTAGAAATAAATTCAATTGCACACACATGGGCAAAAGAAGACCAAAAGTTTCAAAAATCAATGGGGAAGTCTTCCATGTCTCCATTTACAAATCCGAGTCACTTAGTGTGTCAAGGTGGATGTTCCAAAGATTATTGAAAAATAGATAGAACCCTTTTCTTTGAAATGTCTAGTACCTACGAATCAATTAGTGTATAACAATGCGATAAATGAACACAATCACCCGTATTAAAAAATAAAGTGCATTTTCATCTTTTATATTGCATGGGCATCATGTCATGTTTGGTATATCAATGTTTCCACATGCATCCTTTTGATCGTCATATCATTACATGTCCGCATACTTGGGGCATACCTAAAAAAACCTAAAAATTGTAAAAAGTCCTAATAAAAACCTTAAAATTGTAAAAAGTCTTGAAAACCCCTAAAAAATGGAAAAAGTCCTGAAAAAATTCTAAAAATCATAAAAATTTCTATACCACAAAAATCCAAAAAACATTTGCCACAAAATCCAAAAAACATTCAAAACCACAAAATCCAAAAACATCGAGAAAACAACAAAATCACCAAAAATATTTAAATACAATCTTGAGAAAATCAATACCAAAAACATTCGAATATGATCCTGAAAAAAGCACAAAAACATCAAAAAGCTCTTGGAAAAAGAGCTAAAAATAAAAAAGCAATCTAACCGACAAAAAAATTTGCAAAAAAATGTCTCGCAAGAATCAAACACCTTAGCAGATATCTAGCAAACACTTTGCACGAAGTTAACAAAGGATACAACTATCTAAGCAACAATCTGCAATCAAAATGATAAAAATGTCTTATCAATCCTATCAGCTATCCATATCAAGTGATCATTATCTTGTCTTAAACATAAGAGGATACACTCGAAATCAAACAAGTCAGTCTTAAAGGAGGTCCACACTTTCTGAGATCAAACATTATCAACCATCACATCAAACAATCAAAGCAAAGGCATAGATCAACATGGTTATTGAATTTTGTCCTAGTTAGTCTTTATCTTTTATCATTTGGCGATAGGTCATGTTTCTATGCTACTCAAGGATATCTAGAAGTGACCAGAGGATTCAGGATGGGCATGATCCTTTTCTTTGTTAGTTGTTTGTGGTGTAGACCAATGAAGTTCTAGGAAAATAATGCCATGAGTGTATGTGATTGGTATGCTCATTTGGCAAGTATCCCATGAAGGATAACTATGCTTGTGAGTACCCCACATACCTCAACTCTTGAAATTATATCCAGAAGGGAGGGTTCACTCCTTGTCTGCAATGTTTTTCATTTTTGAAATGAGATATCTTTACACCTTGGTTCCTTATACCTTGGTGTACAAAGCTCCATTGTTACATAATAAGGCTCAGTGATGAATATATTGCACTATGAATAAAGGCACAAGTTCGTGTATCTATCATCAACAATCATTTCCATTTTCTCATCTTAGTCTTGCTGATTCTTTCTCCAGATCATTCTCTCATCAAATATCTCTTTTCTAATCAATTCTATCATTCATCTAACATGATCTCTCATCAATTGTCTCTATCTCTAATCTTCCTATCTTCTAATCTTACTAACATTTCTTCTTAGTTAAGTGAGTCAAGTGGTACTAACAACTCTTCTATTACTCACTAGCATGGTATCGTTAAAATTGGTCTTAGTTCATAATTTTTCAACCGATTTTCCAAGGGGGCATATTTACACCCTAAGCATCATTGGGGCATAGTGGAGCAGTAATTTTTTTAATTTTGTTTGAAACAACGTTGTTCGAACATTGTCTTAAAGAGGGACAAATGTAGACACCAAAAAATATCTCATTTAATCGTACACTAATTAATCATCTTTATTAACTTAATAATTCTTTAATTCTTTAATTAATCTCATTGATCTTATTCTTCTAAACTAATTTAATTATCACCTTTTACATCACTAATTACTCAATTTCCCCCCTTAATCAATCCATCATTTAACCCTTCCTCAAATATTAATTATTTAATTAATTATGATTTGATTCTTTAATTAAATAATCTTTTTTTTATTTAATTAATTTCATTTCTAATGATTAAATAATTTTATTTAAATTATTCAATTAAATAATTTAGTCTGTTATTTCTCCCAAACTCTAATTTCAACTAATTCCAATTCTCCCAAATTCGAATTGCACCAAATTCAAATTTCATCAAATTTCAAGTAAATGTGCATTTCAATTTCATCATTCGAAAATCAAAATTTAAATAAAAATAAAAATGAAAATGAATTTCAATTCAATAGTCCTACAACACATGTTGAAAATCATGATTGATCAATCAAATCAGTTAACTTGGTTAACTCTCCAATCTCCATTTCTAACTACCAATCATCTTTTTCTAAAAAATCAATCAATTCAGTCATCTCCCTAGTTAACTCAATTAACTAGATAATCTATGTAGTCAACTATTCAATCTATCCACATAACAAATCAATAAAAGGAATTAACATACTAATCAAAGGAGTTAACTGATCCATCAAATTAATTTAACTATCAATCAACACTGGAGTTCCATTTCTCACCCAATCTTTCCCAAAAAATCTATAAAAGCAATACCAATTCTCTATTTTCAACAATTACGAACTTTGAATCTTTGTGCCATATGCAGGTAACCAACACAATATTTGAGAACCAACATAACTCAAGGAAGAGAAGGACAATGGAAGTAGCATGGACAATAGGGAGTTTTAGTTAGATTCATTTGATTAAAATCTCTTTTTAGGTTAATGCTTTGATTGATTTATGTTTAGGATTGCTTTAATAGTTAAGGATTCATGATTTCCTTATCACCTATTTAGCTTGATTTCCCTAATGATTTTAGACATGAAAACACACACACACACACACACACACACATTTACTATTTCTATGCATAAATATCAATATAATAAAGATATTTGACCAAATCACACACACACACAGAGGTGTGTGTGTGTGTGTGTATTCAGTTATACATACAAACATATGCATATATTAATACACACACACACACAAATATGTAGCCATACATATGTACAAAGACACAACCAAATGAACGTATATAGATGAATACAAATATTTGTGTATTGTCGTACATGCAAATCGAAAAGTATCTCAGGCCATACACTGAATGCATCAACACCTGGTACTTGTAAGCCACAAACAAATATTCACATTAGCAATAATCAATTATTTGTTACTTACAATAAAGATATTTGATCAAGTCACATATTTATGTGTACATCTATATATATGTATGCATGTGTGTATGTCTATATATATATACATACAAACATCCATATACAAAAATATAAATATACACATAACAATATGCAATCATACATATGTACAAAGACACAAAAAAATGAATATATATATACACAAGTATAAATATTTCTATTTTTGCACATGCATAAATGCAAAAGTATCTTGATCTATACGTTGAATGCATGAATACTTGCTACTTGCAAAACACAAACAAGCATACACATCATGAACCATCGATTGTCATAGGGCAACTATCAAGTTATTGGAAAACATAACCAGAAATCCCTTCTCCGATTGCCTGACACATTTTAGGCCAATAAACAACATAGTAATCGTCGTCTAAGAAAACACTTGCCAAAAAAAACACTTTCCAAAGCTATTAAGGCAATCCACCCACATCATCGAAGACCTTACACTAGATGCATCAAACCGTAAACAAGTATTAAGGCAACTTGTCCACATCATCTGAGACCCTATGTTGGCAGCATCAAACTGTAAACAAGTATACACATCAGCAAGCATCAATTAATGAAAAACAACCACCAATTCCAAAATCTATTAAGGCAAGATACCCACATCACTTCAAGTGCTACGACCAATTCATTGACACTCGCTTGTTGCAAGGATTGATTAACTAAGAATGACAACCAACTTCCCACAAAACACAACTGGAAATCCCTTTTCCAAGAGAGTCACAATATTCTGGCAAAAAACCCCATATTAAAATCTTATCAGCTTAAATAATTGTATATTTTTGTATGTGCAAATACAAAACTATGTCCATTTACACTTGCATGTATATGTATGTAGATATATATATAATTTGTATGCATATATATATACATACATATATACATGTACATATATATATACATATACATATATATACATATATGTATATATATGTACATGTATATATATACATGTACATATATATACATATATGTATATATATGTATATGTATATATGTATATATATGTACATATATA
>NC_081405.1:398554959-398564959 GCF_030272615.1 Cryptomeria japonica
AATAGTTACATATATGCAGCCATTAATAGAAGGAAAACAATTTCAATGCTCAAACACTTGACAACCCCACATAATTTCCCTTCCAACTTTTTAGTTGAAACTTCATTTTTTGCCAAAACACTTGCAAAAACACTTTCCAAAGCTATTATATTGGCAAGAGACACTAAATGCATGTTGAGATGTTGTCATTGATGGCAGCTCATATCAAATTCGGTACCCATAGTTTATAATTCATTCATTCCGGAAGGTTGATTGAGTTCGGTGAGAAGAACAAGGTATTTGACAGTGTAGAGTTTTGGTTGGTGGATTATTTTGGTTAATTATTGTGCTTTCAGATTTCAAGGAAAGTTTGTAGATATGTAATATGCCTTATTCCAAGATTGTGGCCTTCGATGATATGCCTTGTGCAAGTTAGAAGATCCGGTAATCATGTTTTTGGCAAGTACAGTGCATGTCTATGGTAACATGTGGTGATTATGTTTGTGGATCTTTCAGATCAATTTTGGTGATTGATTATGTGTTCAAGGTTGATAAGCTATCATGTGGGAAGCAAGTGGACATTTTGTTTTGGTCCGCATATGCATTGGAGATGGAATTGAGCCGATTTGTGACCATGTTTGTTATTTTGTTTCGTGTTCTTGAAGCTGACATAGTGATGACCAAAATTGGTGATGCGGATATATTAGACAGGTTTATACGATCATTCTTGAGATCAATGGAGGTGTGAAAAGTGTGTATGAGTTATTTTGTGCATCTTCTCATGCGAATGATGAATATTTGAGCTCTAGTATAATACAAATTATCATAACAGAGTAGAGTTGTAGAGCAGTGTAAGAATATGTGTTTTGTGCTTAACCAAAACTATACTCAGGCATTTGTTGATGCTATTTTATAGTTCAAAGTACAATGTAATCTCTTACAAACATTTTGTAAGGCAGTGAGCCTTCTGGGGTTGTAGCCCGTACTTGTAACTGAGTAGTGAGCTCTAGACAGTGTGCTTGAATGCATGTGCATTTCCCTTATGTAATATTTTTATAATTTTAGTAGAGTATATTAATATTGTGGGTTTTAATCCCACCATGTTTTTTCCCTTAACCGGGTTTCCATGTAAAAATCTTGGTGTTATGGTGTTGCTAATCTTTGCTTTGTCTTTCTGCACTTCACTTCTTTTCACATGCATTAAGTAGTTTAAAGATCAAAGTGTCAAAATTAGAAAATTACAGAATATTGATTCACTCCCCCCTCTCAGTGTTCATTGATTCCAACACACACATATATACATGTATCTAGACATATATGTGTATGTATACATATACGTATATACACACATATATGTATATATACACACATATATGTATATATACACACACATATATGTGTGTATATATGTATGCATGTGTGTGTGTGACCTAGAGACAAACTTATATATACAACTGTACATACATATATATTTGTACATATATACATACATACATACATACATATACACACACATATATATACATATATATACATATACATATACATACATAGACATATACATATATATATATATACAGATACATATATATACAGATACATATATATACATATATATACATATACACACACATATATGTATATATATATGTATGTATATATGTAATGGGAAAAATGAGCGAATGAGAGATCTAGAGGAAAGCTTTTCTTCCCTCTGAGGAGAGATGAAAGTTTCACTTCGATTTTCCCTTCAAACACTTTTCACGCATTACATTAGAAGAGGGAGGAAAATGCACTAGATTCAACCTCCAGAGAAGGAGATTGAATTTTGAGTGATATAAGAATGGTAAGTTAATTCCCTCTTCTGGAATGAGATTTGAATTGATTGAATTGTGTACTTATGACCAAGTGGAAAAGTGACAAAGATCTAATTATAACTTGAGATAGAAGCATAGGATGAAGCTGTGCACTTGGATCTGGCAATAATATGTCAAGATGAAGCCGCCCTGCAAATTTGAGGAAAAGTAGGCCAGACCATTTTGAAAGTGTACACAGTCCGAAAAACCCGCGAAACGAAAAGGGTTTTTCTACCTCTACAAATGGAGTCCAACTCCGAAAGTACGACTACATGCCTACAACCTACACACAAAAAAGAGAGAAAAGGGGTTGGGATTGGTGGTTTGCCTTTAGGTCAAACCCCAATTTTGGAATTAACCAAATGATGAAAGAAAGTACTTGTAAGTAAATATAAATGAAAGACTGAAATGTAAAGTCACCTCAATGGAGGTTGTGATAGAAATGTTGATAGAATTGATTGTATGAAGTTGAATGTTAGAATGAATCTCCTCTTCAATGGTTGAATCCTTGACTTGAATGCAACACCTAGCCTTGAAGGGAGACTTGAGAATGCTCATGCTGGAAAGGAATATTTGAATCCTTGAATTCTCTTGAATGTTTGATCTTATGCCCACCTTCTCGCTTATTGAACTCATGCAAATGGGAGGGAAAATGCAACTTATATACTTGTCAATAAGGTTATTGAACTGATTTTTTGTCACAGGCCGACATTGGGAGAGTTTTCCTGCTCAATGCACAACCACCAAAGCACAATTGGAAAGGGTCTTTCCCCAAAATGGAGTAGGGACAGGGGCACCACGCCCCTATCCTGCCTTTTTTCTAGGACAGGATACAACTCGGGTAGTGCAGAGGGCAAGAAAGATGCAAATTTTCAGGTATCAAGCAAGTCTCCAGTCTCCTATTAGGCCTAGAGATTTGATTCGCATGCGTGAGGACCCTAATGTGGTCGAAAATTGCAAGGGTCACAATTTTATGACACTATAGTATATATATGTACACATATATATATGTATATATATATATTTATATGTATATATATGTATATATATATGTATATGTATATGTATATATATGTATGCATGCATATATTTATGTATATATGTATATGTATATATATGTATGTATATGTATGCATGTATATATGTATGTATGTATGTATATATATATGTATGTATGTATATATATGTATGTATATATGTGTATGTATATATATGTGTGTGTGTGTGTGTGTGTGTGTGTGTGTGTGTATGTATATATATATACACATATGCCCAAATTAAGGAAAGGGGTGGGGGGTTATATTGCCTTACAGTCGAGTGTCTAAAGACTGTGCCAATTATAGCCTGACCTATATAATTTAGGAATATTCTATACATAACATGCCCACAACTATCTCCTCCCCTCCCACCCCAACTACTGATAGGGGTCCCCCCTTCCTGGTCCCGCTGAACCAGATATTCTGAAACTCGGGCTTTTCAGCCCGTTTCGTGACCGAAGTGAGAAGGGGAATAAACAACAATTGATGGAGGGATGGAAGTTTCTCCAGGATAAGCCCCAGAGGGACTATCATCACTGGACCGCCTGCCAAGGGGTCGAGCTGAAAAAGGTTCTGAGCGCATTAATTCACTAATTCATTTAGCCCCCCACTTAATGGCATCACCCTGCTAGAAGAAGATAATAATAGGGGCTCCCCCTACCAATACTATTTAAAGGGTAAGGTCCTTACTATTATAAGTGGGGGGGGTGGAAAGTAAGCAGAGGTATCTCGCCCTCATTTTCACGCTAGGAACTCTAGTTGTGGCAACATTGGTAAGGAGCAATTTATAGTTCATTAATCAGTATTCTTGGGAGACATACTCCGATATCAATACGGGTGTGCAGTAATAAAGAAAGTAATAGAGATAGTAATAGAGATTATCTATCTGTCACCACCAGTCCTCCCAACCTAGACAATAGAACCATAGATTGTTGGTATTACATTAAGTTTGTTGGTATGATGATATTGAGAAGGTTGTTGAAGATTGATGATATAATTGATAAAGGATGATTACTATCTTAATAATATTATTTTTTCATTGATGTCAAGCAATTGATTTTATGATTCAGTATGATGTTGCCATATCTTAAAGAGTATGTTTTGATAAGTATAAAGATGTCGGTAGGTGACATAGAAATAATGTCAAAATGAAGGGGAGTAATAAATTATTCAATGGGAAACTATTACCGAGTTAGACAAGGATGAGATTATGATATTTTGATTATTTTGATATATTATATATGTGTATTCAAAGACTGAATAAGAAGGAGACAAGATTTCATGTAATAGGATGAGTAAAGGTTTGATACTGTTCTATTTTACCGAGCAAGGAGCTAGTCGATAAACACCAAGGTTATCAGTGTCGATTAAAGAAGGAAGAAGTTACTGAGTAAAGTTCAGTATTTACTGAGTATCAACCGAGTAGTAAGATAATGCATTGGATGAATAAATACACTATTAAATGAAGGATGCCAATGAGTTGGAGATTTATAGAAGATTGGAATGTCGTGCAAGAAGTTTGTTAAGGATCAACGGCAATGAAAATTCAAGAGTTGGATCTACAACACAGATTGAACGGTCATAACCATGCACAAGTACCAAGGAAGGAATACAAGTTTCAAGGAAAGATAAAAAAAATTTCAGTTCGAAGGATTCAATGAACCTAGTCAAGTTTGAAGATCTGATGGCTAAGATTAATCATGGGAAATGTGATTAAGGAGATTAAGTGGTTAGGAATTGCTTATAAATAAGGAATAGTTGATGAACAAAGTATGTGGGCAATAGAAGAGCAGTGATACTGTAGAGGTGATTACCGAGTGCAGAAGATTGAAGATCTGATTGAAGAACAGATTTAGAAGCCCAACAAGGAGGAAGATAAGTCTTATGACAAGATTATTTTGAGCACATAGAGTCTTCTTTAACATTTTAGATGTGAAGTTGCAGATATATTTTATTACTGTTATTTATTTCTGTAAGTGACAGGAAATCTCTTAACCAAGTGGACCTAACAATCTTATTTGTAAATCCTCTAGCAAGGTAACATTCTGAATGAGTGCTTGAAATCCTTTGACAAGGTCACTTCTAACAAAGTGTAAGATTTTGATAGATCTGAGGGAAATCCCTTGACTGGGTCACATCTAGCAAATGTTTTTATGTAATCTTTAACATGATTGGCTTTTAACCGAGCATACTCTAGAAGAGTATATTTTCTTGTGGGTCTGAAATCCCATAGTAATTTTTCCCTATTTGGGTTTCCATGTTAAATCTGGTGTTATATGTGTTTTGTTGTTTCAATTTTATCAGTTTATGAGTTTGAATGATTTACAGTCATAGTTGCATATCAAGTAAGTTCTACCGAGGTTGAATCTAAATAGATCATTATATTGTGAGTTTATCTGATTCACCCCCCCTATCATCTAACTAACAATTGGTATCAGAGCTAGAACTCTGAAAGAAAAGTTTAAAGGAACTTGAGGCAAGATCCGAAGATGTATAAAAGGGATGCACCAAAGTTGAACAAGTCAAGTTTCTCCACATGGCAGAAAAGGATGAAGCTGCACTTATCAGGAATTGGAGAATATGCAACATATTATCTAGAGAATGATTACACTGCACCTAGCACCTACCTGATGATAATGGAAGAGATAAAGGCAAAGCAAGAACATATTCAAGAAATGATTGAAATAACATCAACGTTGACTAACTCAGAGTTTAATGATCTAGAAAGTTGTAATGATGCCAAAGCTATGTGGAATAAGCTTATATCTATGTATGGTGGAGATGAACATGTTCAAAGAGAAAAAGTAGACAGTCTAAGAGGACAACTTGAATCCATGAGAATGAATGAAGGTGAGAACATAATCCAATACAGTACAAGGTTAAAGGAAATTGTCAATCAAATCAAAGGACTAGGAGGAACTATTGAAGAAAAGGATGTAACAAGTAAGTTGCTGAGAACACTTCTACCTGCTTATGCCATTCAAGTCTCTGTAATTAATGAATTAAGGTCTGTACCAAACATGCTAGTCTCTTTGGATGCTACTATCGGTAAGCTACATGATTTTGAGTTAAGTAATTTTGATAATAGTGGGTCTTTGGTTAACAAAGTTGAATCTACATTCACTTCGTTTCATCTTGGTGAATCTAATGATTACAATGATAGAATGTATAAGTATGTTGAAGGAAATCACAGTGGAGCAAGTGAGAGATTTCGCAAAAACATGGAAGAAGTACACAAACTATATGAGGAAATCAGAAAGCAAGAAGAGTTTGAAGCATTATTGGCCAAAAGGATACCAAGAGGCAAAGGTAAGTATAAAGGAAAGTTACCTTTGAAATGTTTTAACTGTGATAAAATTGGACATATCACTTCAAACTATCCGGACAAAGAATCTAGTGAAAAGAGAGAATATCGAGATGACAGATAGAAAGACAACCAATACAGAGGGCACCGAGACTTCAGAAGGAGAGATAGAAAGACATGCCTAGTAGCTGATGAGGAATCCAATGATGATAAATCTGATGGGACTGAGATAGAGGAAGTTGTATATGTGGCTATCAAAGATGGATCAGATGAAGAAAGGTATGAAGAAAAAGCCTTAATCTCACACATAAATAATAATTATTCTTGGATCATAGATAGTGGATGCTCACATCACATGACTGGTGATAAACACAAGTTTGTTAAATTAGAAGATTATGATGGAGGTTATGTAAGATTTGGTAATGATGCACCATGTCCTGTGAAAGGTAAAGGATCTATCACACTTCTTGAAAATGCTAAATGTGATGATGTATATCGGGTTGAAGGTTTGAAATACATTTTGTTGAGTGTAGCATAGCTAAACAATACAGGATACCGAATAGAATTTCAGAAAGGAATTGTCAAAGTTCATGACAAACATGGAAAGTTGGCTGCTACCGGGACTCAAACAAGAGGTAATACATTTCATCTTGACTCAACTCAGAAAAATTGTCTGTATGCAAAAATAGAAGATACCTGGTTATGGCATAAAAGGTTTTGTCATGTAAATTTTGATAACCTGATCAAAATAAGTAGAAGCACCGAGTAAGAGGTCTATCGAGCTTGGAAAAACCTGAGAATGCAATATGCCAAGGATGCCAGATGGGTAAGATGACAAAATCAAGATTTACAAGTAAGTCTTACACTTCTAAAGGAATTTTAGATCTTGTACACACTGATCTTTGTGGTCCTATGAAAGTTCAAAGTTATTATGATGATAAATACTTCATATTATTTGTGGATGATTACTCAAAGATGATGTCAATTATGTTTTTAAAAGAGAAATTAGAAGCCTTTCAAATGTTCAAATGGTATAGGGAAAGAGTTGAAAATGAAATAGGAAGACAGTTGAAATGTCTAAGATCTGATAGAGGAGGAGAGTTCATTTCAGATGAATTCAACTTATTCTGCAATGACCATGGTATAAAGAGACAAGTATCTGCACCGAGAGCACCACAGCAAAATAGGATAGTTGAAAGAAGAAACAGATCAATTGTAGATTGTGCTAGAACCTTGATGATAGAAAAGAAAGTACCTCAAATATTTTGGAGAGAAGTAATAAGCACTGTAGTTTACACCCTGAACCGAGTACAACTGAAGAAAGGAACTATGATGACACCGTATGAAATTTGGTATGACAAGAAACCAAATGTAAGTTATTTTAAAATATTTGGAAGTAGATGTTATGCTCACAAAGATGACAAAAATGGAAAATTTGATCAGAAAAGCGAGGAAGGAACATTTCTTGGTTATTCCTCTAGGAGTAAAGCATTTAAATGTTTGATCAAATCATCTAACAAAATAGTGGAAAGTGCAAATATGAAAATTAATGAATTTGAAGAAAGGAATGATGAAGGAAACTCCAAAGAACCAGAAGATTATGAAGAGTTTGTATATGTACAATCGAGAAGTCTAACCGAGAAAGTCGATGAAGAAAATACTCAGTTACCAAGTGATGAAGAAGATCACATAGAGCCTACCGAGCCTATATTAGCAAAATATGTCAGAAGAAATCATGAATCAAGTCAGATTATAGGAGATAAGGATGATCTAGTGACGACAAGGAACAAACTGAGACATAACACATGTCTTATATCCGAGTTTGAACCGAGGATAGTAAAAGAGGCATTAAGCAATGAAGATTGGGTGAATGCTATGACAGAAGAGATTGAACAAATCAAGAAAAATGAAACATGGACACTGGTCCCAAGACCAAAAGAGAAAAATGTAATCGATACAAAGTGGATTTTCAGAAATAAGCTAAATGAAAAAGGTGAGGTCATTTGGAATAAAGCAAGGCTAGTTTGCAAAGGTTATACTCAAGAAGAAGGAATAGACTATGGTGAGAATTTTGCACCTATGGCAATACTTGAAGGAGTGAGAACATTGTTGGCATATGCTGCTTACAAAAATTTCAAGGTATATCAAATGGATGTTAAATCTGCATTTTTGAATGGTATACTAGAAGAAGAAGTTTACATTGAACAACCTGAAGGATTTATTGAAGAGAAGAATAAAGATCAGGTATGTAAGTTGAACAAAGCTTTATATGGCCTAAAGCAAGCACCTAGAGCATGGTATGAAAGGTTGCAGTCTTACTTAATCAAGATTGGATTTATGAGGACTAGTGAAAACAACATGTATATGAAGAATGATGAGGATAATGGAATATTGATTTCAGCCATATTTGTTGATGATATTATTTTTTGTGGAAATGATTCTTTATGCAAGAACTTTGGAAATGAAATGTGCAAAGAATTTGAGATGTCATTAATCAGTGAAATAAAGTATTTTATAGGTTTACAGATACTGCAAATGAAAAATGGGATTTTCATTACTCAATCCAAGTATATAAAGGAAATCTTGAAGAAATTTGGAATGGAGGATTCTAAACCTGTAAGTACTCCTATGACTACTAATTGTAAACTATCAAAGAATGATGAATCTGCATCTATTGATGAGACACTTTACCGATCTATGATTGGAAAGTTGCAATATGTAGTTCACAGCAAGCTTGATATAACACATGCAGTAGGTATAGCTGGAAGATTTTCTGCAGATCCCAAAGAAACCCATATGATAGCAATCAAGAGAATTTTCAGATACTTGAGAGGCACTGAAGATTATGGTTTACTATATAAAATGAAGAATGATTTTGACTTAAAAGTCTATACTGATGTTGATTGGGCAGGAAATATTGATGACAGGAAAAGTACAAGCGGTGGAGCTTTCTTTTTGGGAGAAAGACTAGTGAGTTGGCTTAGCAAGAAACAAGGATGCATTTCACAGTCAACAGCTGAAGTTGAATATGTCGCTGTAGCATTGAATTGTACCAATATAGCATGGATCAAACAATTGTTGGAAGGTATGAATGAGATAGTTACCGAGCCAGTAACTATATTTTGCGATAATACAAGTGCTATTAACATTTCAAAGAATCCAGTAATGCACTCTAAGACAAAGCATATCTCTATAAAGTATCATTATCTAAGAGAAGAAGTTCAAGAAAAGAAAGTTGTGCTAGAATATATTAGCACAAAGGAACAATTAGCAGACATCTTCACAAAGCCACTACCAAGGGACACTTTTGAGTATCTCAGAAGTAAGTTAGGGGTCCTACCCCTATCTAGTACTCACTGACAGAGTTTGATGAAAGCATCAATTCTACGACTCTACAGAATACTATTTATGAGTTGATGCTGATTTACACACTTTAGGAGGTTGCCTAAAGTTGTGCAGGAAATAGTGAATGAAGACAAGATGCCCTAACCGAGACTGAGATGATACATTTGTATATGTTTTAACAGCAAGGAAATTACTTCACAAGGGAAGTAATCATGAATTAGTTTTACTTTTGGCATTGTTGTCAAAGGGGGAGAAGATTACAAGAGAAGTTTACAACTCAAGGATAACAGGAGAAGAATAACAACAGTCCGAATCAATTGGAATAAATCAAGTTGGTATTGCCATCAATGCCAAAGGGGGAGAATTTTGGCATTACATTGAGTTTGTTGGTATGATGATATTGAGAAGGTTGTTGAAGATTGATGATATAATTGATAAAGGATGATTAATTTCTTAATAATATTATTTTGTCATTGATG